>NC_085084.1:52252721-52357721 GCF_963662255.1 Cinclus cinclus
GACTCAGGTGTGAGGGATAAAGTGGGAAAAAGCTCATAATTTGCCTTGGAAGATGTAAATACACATACATGTTGAGATAATCATACTTATTACCCTCTGAATAATATAAACCACTAAAAGCTCAAACATCTATAATGTGAGACTTCTCCCAAGCCCAAATAGAAATGTTTAATTAGTCTGATGCCTCTACACGTGTGCAGGTAGCAAGTATCTGTGTGCACTCATGTGAAAACTCTCCACATACAGGTTCTTCACAGACCAGAGAACCTTTCCCTTTTGTCCCAGAATCAGTTATTGAGATGATTTACTTTTATTCTTTAGTGAGAACAATATAGAGTTTTACTGTACAAACACAGAGAGACAATAGAAAAAAACCCACTTCTTGGCCATTCAAGATGTAGATTCAGACAAGTGATTTTTATTAGCTCTTCTTAGTTTATAATATGATTGTACTCTCCTGTTATATGATTCTTGTTTACATAAAGACATCGCTATTCAGAGATGTCTCTTTCAAATCATAGGCCTCTTAGTAGTGGTTTAGTTTCTTGACACAGTGGTTGATAAAATAAGGACACAAACTCTGACTGGTATCTGTGAGTTTCAGGAACATGAGAGTATTTATCACTAAAATAGTAATATTCTTGTAAAGCTGAAAGATAAGAGACTTTTCCAAGTCATAAAAGTATGGAAAATAAAGGTATAGATGAAGTGAAAACAGAGTTGTGGTATCCTTTATCATTACACTTTAGGGGAATCTATAAAATGACAACTAGTGCTTCGCTCAGTCCCCCCCAAAATTCTAGTGCAGCAGTAAAATGGTGTATGTCAGTAATAACAATAAAATGTCTATGACATTTTAAATGTTATCTTACTGTCACAGTAGAATAAAATTAGCTTGAAGAATGATCTAAAGTGATATGATGCAGTTCATTATGTATAACAGCAATAGCAGCAGTTTCCCAGTGTTCATAAAGGTTCCTCCATTAAATTTACCTCCAGTCAATAATTAGGAGCCCACAAATAAACCTAGGCAATTAAATCAATACTGCTGGGCAATTATGTTCCAAAGTCCTGGCTCAATGGCACAAAAAGACACTATATCAAACTGCAATATTAAGTCATCTGATGCAGTTTTCCACTGAATGTTTACTCAGAATAACAGAAAAGGGCAATCCTGCATCTTTGTTCATGATGCAAATGGGTAACACAGTTTGCCAACATGTAACACTTAGCAGGCAGTCTTTTATGAGAAAAACCCTCCAGAAAGTTTACATTTCACCATGGGCTTTAGTTTGTTGATCAGAAATATTACCAAAGCTTACTAAAAGAAACCACAACCAAACTGCAAGGCACCAGTAAAGCATTCTAAAGGGCACAGAGCTGTTCCATCAGCTGCTCAGAAATACAGATGAAGAAATCCTGTTTCCATCTATGTGCCTTAGCATGGGCAGAAATGAAAAGCAGAGCTGGCTGCTCCCCAAAACCATCATAATCCTCTTGCAATTCTAAAAATGGTCTGCTTGCCAAAAATTACCTCTGCCCTCAGTGTTTCTTCTGAGGAACCCCACAAGATGGAGCAAAAATCACAGAAAATCACTATTAACTTGTACACAAATGTACATGGCTAAGAACAATGAGCTCTTCTATCCGTATGTAACATTTGCAGTCTTAATATACCTGGTTTCATTCACAATTCCTTCACTCTCCATCCCCTATTTTTTGATGTCTGTCTATAGCAGATGAAGAAAAGTGATAAATATTCTGCTTAGTGTTTTTTCAGCAGTTTACCAAATAACAATGAAAAACAGAACAAGAAGTCTTCATTGTATTCCATTAATCTGATCTATATTTTGGAGTCCAAAATATGAGCAAAATCTTGAAATTTATATATATATTTAAAAACTATTAAAATTAAGGTAACTAAGTGAATGTAAGTAATTGTCCTTTTAATGCTGAGTTTCATGTAGCATTATGAGGTTTAATTAAAATGCCAGTTTTCCTGACAAAGCCAGTAAAAGCACACTGATATTTCTATCTCCTCTGCTGCAGCAATTAAGCGGTCTTCATGGCAGTAAGTTTTGACAATGAAAAAAAGAAAACCTGTCATTTCTTAAAATTCTGGTCACAGGATACAATCCCAACACAAAAGTTGTTGATGGTAAAATACATAAATCTGATGTGAATGTTCCTTTGAAATGGCTTTCAAAATATTTTCAATCATTCACATTCTTAAATGATATTAACTACATGTTAATATTACTACTACTGATGGATGCATGCTAGTGAATATGCATTAGGAACACTGGATGCACAAATCAAGTTTTATTTCTTTCCAGATGCCAGCTGCCCATCATTCAAATAAAAGACACAACTAAAAATATAATAGAAAAGTTTTAAGAGTCAGTGTATGTTGTCAGTGATGTCCAAACAAAAGCTGACTATGGCTAGAAAAGCTGGGCTCTCACCTGCCAATAAACTGCCCTTGATCACTTACAAGAGGGGAGCATCCCAGCAGACTCTGTGTGTATTAAAAAAAAAGACTTGAAAGAGAAGAAAAAGTATCACACAGGTCACAGCAGCAGTCTCAATGGACCCCTCAGGGATTTCTGCTAGTCTCAGACTTGTCATCCTCTATGCAGCTTTCCTCTCTGCCCAGAAAATGTCGATAGGAAAATGTTTGAGGGGCCTCTGGTGGAAATTTTTTCATTCTTTCTGCATTGACAGGATGCCAAATCAATATTTACTTCCCACTAACAAGCTGCTCGAGGTCTCAGTAGAAAATATTGTAGAGAATGCGAGAAGACACGATAATAAACAGCTGTCTGGCTATGAGGAAAACATGAATTGACTGGAAACAGGTCCACAGTAAAAGGTCACAGAAACCCATGAACTCCTCAGGTGTCCATAACAACTAGTAACTTTAAAGGCACATAAAAAAAAGTCTCTTTTCCTAAGAGGTATGAGAGAACAGATAATTTTCACTCTAGCAAGCATTATACAGTGTTTCAATAATTCAATTAACACATTTGCCAAGGTCTTTGCCGGTTTCCTCCAGCACTATTTTACTAGTTAGGTTGTTTAGGTTAGCTTAAGTTAGCTGTTAAGTTAGCTATCACAAATCCTTGATTAATATCTCTTCAGTTTTATACAGTATCTCTGATTTTAAGACAAAGACAAGGAAATGCTACAAAACAAGGATTTCACATTGCTCATCACAGTACAATCTGAGAGCATCAATGGCACCATAATTACAAATACAATGTATTAATTACAACCTAAAAACACTAAAACTGCTAATCAGAGCAGAAGGTTATAATTCACTGTGGGATGATATAAATTGAGCACCTGTACTTCAAGAAGTTTCTGGATATGTTGTAGCCATTCTTTATCTTTTTCAAAGTCAATTTTTTTCTTTGCTGTTTCCTAAAAATATAAAAAAAACATCAGGAGCAATAAAGGAAACATGTAACTGGGTATATATTAAATATAAAGGATGTGGAAGTTGGAATCACATTTGCAAAATTAGTTATCTGCAGCATCAGTGCCCATGTTTGTGCATGCCTCTAGAAATGTGCACAGCATGTTCTTTTCATATTAATATACTGGTGTATGTGTGATCCATGTCTCAATTGTATGAGTTCAACGTAAAGGTGCCTGAGTCTATGCACTGACAGATGGAATATGTAGTGTATTGTGTAGTGCAAATTAATCTCCTGTCTAATATTTTTTTAAATATTTATGGTTACATATTTTAATGTGCTTTACACATATATTCACAGTGACTATAACAAAAAGATACAGGATACAGAAATTACTCTGAGAATCAAAGTGAATCACTTTACAGTGTTGTATAAATGTTAGTAAACGGCAGGGATCAGCCCATTTTATTTGTATTCATGAGTGTAATCCCTATCAGTGCATACACATACCATGCCCTGTTAAACCAATGGAAAAACTCCCTTTTTGTGACCTCTTTAATATAAAGCTCCAACGAGGCTAAATCTAAGTCCTCACTAGAGTACTGTTACAGGCCAATAATGGCCAGCTTCTAGACACTTGCTAAAGTAACTGCACAGGCTTTTTCACAAATTACTTGATCAGGACTAAATAAATCTGGGTAAGAAATCCTATCACTGCATCTATTTAATAGAGTGATTTGATGAAACACCATCAAGTATTTCATAGTAAAATGTTTGATAGAATCAACTAAAAAGGCAATGAATTCACCCAGAAACCATCTGTCTACCAGAAATACCTTTAATAGGTATCACAATTCAGAAAGGAAGTATCAACAAAATCAATCTAGCACAGCAAGAAACATTCTAATTTTGTTTTCTTTAATGTAGAAGTCTATTTAAAATGCATAATCCCACCAAATAGCCCCATGAAGAAAGGAAAACACTGAATAATATCTCCACATCCACATGCTCAAAGCAGTTGTTTATATTTATGCATGCCATAGGTTCTTGGCACCTTATAGATCTCTAACCTGACCTTCTCATTTAGATTAAATCCTTCTTGATTTCTGTGCTATATCTTGCACAATGAAATTTCAGTCTTTACCTGCAAATCCTTTTCCTCAAGGAGGGATATAGCCAGCATCTTCTCATCTATGCCTTTTTTACTGAAGTCCTTAAAATAACTTACCTCATCATCTCCTTCTTATAGTATTTCATAAAGATCAGTTGTTGAAACATTAAGGATAGATGCTGCCAGCTGAAGACTCTCTTAGGAAAGACCCTTTTTGCATGCTTTCATTTCTCCCTTTTTTTCTTTTTTGCCAGTTTGATTTTTGTTCTCAGCTCTTGTACACTGTGGTGTAACTCTCCAGTTAGAGTCTAGAAGACATAAGCAAAAATACGTTTTTATAGTGCAAATAAGATGGAAAAGCAGTATCATTTAGATTAAGCTCCTTTAGATGGGAATTATCTTCATTCTGTGTTATTGGTTCACAGAAATTGAATACATCTTGGAATATCAAATAAGATGTTACTTAGGACACAAAATATGAATTAATACAGTAAACCAAAAAAATTCTTCAATGTGTGTATTGTTTTGGAGGTCTTTAGCAAAGTAATTATTCATATAATGCCATCATTAGTAAGACAAAGCAGCTTCCACAGAATCAATCCAAATTTTTCCTGACCCAGTCTAATAGATATGTTCTTGAAATTAAGAACAAAATTCTCAGGCTTCATTCTGGTTTAAATAGAGATATATTTTATTTTTTTTAAGGTTATTGACATTCTCTGCATGCAGAAACACCAATATACCTGTTGATCCATACCTGAAATTTTGTTTCCCACCAAGAGAGAGTAATTGAAAACTATCCGGGCTACCAAGTTCCTACCTTTCTTATTTCTTAAGTACTTTGGTTCAATGAAATAACACTAAACAGCAGTGTAATTCATTAGTTTTATAACTGAAGTAATTTTTGTTTAATATTTATGTAACTATGACAAAAAGATTTCATCAAAAGCTGAGCAAGACAACTTTATTTAAAAATTGTTGACTAATAAACAAGAGTAGTCATACATTTTCAGAACATCCTCCTAGAATATTGAACTTCCATGACTCAAGCAGAACTGTGATTGTCGACACAGACATTTAGGCTGAGTTTAAAATGAGAGAAGGTTGATTTCTTCTTGATCATCCTAGTGAAGCTCATCTTATTAGCTCATCTTATTAAGATACATCTCAACAGTAGCTGATTAGCTCCTTAAAACTCTTTTTTACAGAATGCCTTCATCTCATAGAAACTGACAACAGGATTATGAAGCCTGCTTATTGGCATTTTGGGTAAAGTATTCTACAGCGCCTTCTGTATATAAAACAGTCATTAGAGAGCATTTGCTAATATATTTCAATGATGGCACAGCAGACTCATCCAATTCCAAGTTGTTTTTTTCCTACCACTTCCCAACTTAACATTTTTCTCTTTTTATAAAAATTTAATAATTTAACAATATAAATACCCTGCCACAAATCTGGGGAGAAGAGGTACAGTGAAATTTGTCCTGTTTTCTGATTCAAGTGTGGGTCCCTCTATCTACAGAATTTCCAAAAAACTATTTCAGACATAAACATATCCACAAGTGCAGAGCTGAGAGGAATGAAGAAAGTTGAAATGTAATGGGCAGGGACCTTAGGCAACTTGAACAAAACTCATAGAAGGAAATAGACTTCTATTTCTAAGAGAAGAGGGAGCCCCAAAAAGAAAAGCACACAACATGAAAAAAATATACTTAAATAACATGGTTTTTTTTGGTAGCATTTGAAATGGTCTGACAATAAATTGGTTCTTGCAATATATAGGAGATGTATGTAACTGACAATGGAAAAATAAGTTCAACCCTACTTTTTCAATCAAATTGATCAGCTTCCCAGATTTTAAAAAGAGATCTCTCTCAGGCATAAGTGATCACTCCAGAAGATGCACATTTGTAACATGATGCAAAGAGGAAATGTAAATTAAAGGAGCAAAATATCAAGAGGATTACCTGCAAAACCACTTGGAAAGGCTACAAATAATGATAAATAACCAAAACCAGAAAAAAACAAAAGCAAAAAAAAAAAGTCATGATAATAAACTATGTTAAACATGCACTTGAATGCCTTACAAAACACAATAATAATGCCAGGCAATAGTCACTTGACATTATTACATAAATGTTATTGGTGTATCCAAACTCCAAAAGAAGTTCATGATGAATGAACAAACTGATAACAACAGTGGAACACAGAAACTGCAGCTTCAGTGTGATTGGCTTTTAGTCCACAGCACCAGAAAGACACAGAATCTAAAGCATCAATTTAAAACTAAAGGAATTAAAGAAAAAAGAAATAGAAAAAAAGAACAAAGAAGAAGCAAGTTTAAAAAAATCAAAGAAAGAAAATTACAACTAATAGATTTTAATATGCAAGCATACACTTTATATATAATCACAGCAGATCATACATATGGAGGACTTGCACTTCAATTCCTCTGTCCCTTGAGCAGTTCAAATCCACTAAAGCATATGTGAAGCACCAACCATATGTGAAAAACAACGCTACTTTATGGGCTTTCAAATTGGACTCTGAGAGACTAGCTGTTTTTGAACCTCCCTCCTTCAAGTTATTTATATAATATTCGACAATAATTTTATCACTAAACAAGTGCTTAAAAATTAAAGTATTACTATGATTTTAAGTTGTTTTTTTCTTCTGATATTTTCTTATCCCTCATATGCTAATGTATTCATGTGCTAAACTGTTTACTTATTAGTAATTTAATTTATATGTCAGTTCATGCTCCAATACAGAAATGTTCAGTCTCAAGCCACACAGGTTTTAGAAACTGAAAGACCCACTTCCAAACTCAAAAGTACAAAAACTCGTGAGTTAAGCAACACAGCTTTTGCTGATGAATGTATTGAAGCCAGTAGAATATTTTTCTGTAAGAAAAGAACTTGAGACAATGCATTCTGGAACTAGGTGTTAGGTTTTGAACTAAAATATTTTTCTCTGTGTATTTGAAAATTGCTTATTTTTAAACTAATAAGCTTACATAGGTGATGCAAGCTACCTAAAATGAAATCAGTGCAATACATGACTTCTATAATATACTGATTTATAACAATGTCCTTTATTAGTACCCATAACACTAGGATTTCAGATTTTCTCTTTGTTTTTTTTTTCTTTTGCTGTCAAATCTATAAGATATTTCGTTAGCAAAGCCATTTTCCTAACTTAGATGTTACCATCAGTGCTACTCCTGTGGGACACACTTTGCTGCTACCAGCCAACTAGAACAGGAATTCTTGATTAATTCCTGAGATGAATCTACACCACTTCTTTTCAGACCCGTGCAACTGCCACTGATCTGACTAGAAAAAAAGAAGTTTAAAATTCTAACGAAATTACCTTAAAGTTCACAGTCTCTTTTAATCAGTAACAATTATTGAATTACCAAGGGACTCCATATAATTTATACAGTATACATTACCAGTGTTGGGTTACATATAATTCTGAAATACCTCCATTATAAGCCTTCTTACTTTATTTTCACTACCTCAAATACTCATTCTTAAGAATATATTGTTTTCAAATCTGACCTCAGCATGTAATTACTTCTTAGCACTTGCATATTTTGCCAGTTTTGAGATGTATATAGACAAAGCTCTTCTTTCAATTAAAAGGTTATATTTAATTAGACACTCAAAGAAGCCTTGGTGACACAAAGTCACTGACAGCACACTATTAATAAGGCCTTCACATCCCGAAACACTGACGCTCGTTGATCCTGGAATTAACACACTTTGATCAATGGCCCTAAATAATGTTGTATGAACAAGGCAATGCCAAACTGTTTTTCTGTAGTTACCATGCTAAGTTACACACTATTATTGTTTATAGCATAATAAAACTTAATGGTTCCAAGGCAAATTCTGATGCTACCTAACACTGTACCTACAGATAGCCAGATTTTGATCTTGCACTGGTACAGATCTCATGGCAGAGGCCATGGCTCATGAGTAATTATTATAGATAATAGAGAGTAATTAATAGATAATTTTAAGTTTTACTGTATTTTGTACAATAGTAATAACAGTGTGCTCCATCTGGCTGAAATCACAGAATCATCAAAATTGGAAGAGACCTTCAGGATCACCTAGTCATTAACCACAGTCGCCATGTTAAGGTTCATTTTAGCTTTGGCCCTTCTAATCTTCTCACCACCTACTTGACAACATCTCTGTAGTTCCCCCACATTACCTGTTCATCCTTCCAGAGATCCTACACTCTTGTTCTGTCACAAGTTCGAGACTAAGGTCTCTGTTAAACCCAGCCAGTCCTCTTTCCTGCTGGCTTATCTTACAGCACAAATGGAGATGGAGTTAATTGTCTTCCAACAGCTTCTAAGGTGCAGTGTTTGGGATTTGTAACTAAACCAGTGTTAATAACATACCAGCCATTGCTAAACAGCACTGGCACCGTGTCAGGGTCTTCTGTTTCCCATGCTGCCACCTTGGCAAGTGGGCTTGGGATGCACAAAATGTAGAGAGGGAATGCAGCTGGGACAGCTGGCCCCAAGTGACCAAAGGGACATTTCACACATACACAACTGAACAATAAAATCTGAGGGGCATGGTGATTTGTCTGCTCAGAGACTGGCTAGGCATTGATCTACATTCCTTGGGGATTTATTCCCCCTTCTTTCCTTTATTAAACTGTCCTTACCAACATACAAGTTTTCTCACTTTTGCTCTTCCTATTCTTTCCTTAGTCCTACTGGAGGAAGGGAGCAAGCAGGGAGTCAACAAAGAACTATGTGGTGTTTAGCTGCTGGCCAGGCCAACCAACCACAAACGTATAGACTAATATAACGTACAGAACAATTTTATCTGTAGATTTGTATGTGTAATTCAATATGGAGATGTCTTTAGATACAAGTAATGTGTTCCTAGAAACACACTTGTTTTGTGGATTAGAAAAGTATATGGATGTGGCTCAAAGCATGAAACCAAAAATGAAGTGGAAAACCTTTTCTGAAACAAGGTTAGTTTCCTAAAGAGTCAAAAGCATTATGAAGACATTGTAGCTGTCTGTGAGTAATAAGAGCTAAATTTCACAGAACTGAACACTGAGCTTAAAGAACTCTAATATATGGTGGAATATTTATTGCTGGCCTAAGGTTAGGCTGAAATAAGCAATCAATGAAACCATAGTTATTTTTTCCTTACTGCCTCTCTAAAAATTACTTTCAAAATACTTTCAGTAATAATACTTAAACTGCATTACTGAAAGCTCTTCTATAGTAATTTTGTTTTAAAATATGTTATTTAATATATATTTGTATATGTTTATATATTTAAATTACCTAAACTCCTTCACTTGAAAAAAAAAAAACACACCTTCTAGGCATAACTCTTTTTTATCAGAAAAGGGTCAAGACAAGACAAAAAACACACCACTACAATAGACTTGCTTTGCTTAGGGCTATAACATGTAGCATTCTGACCCCAGGGAATAAGAAAGCCTGAGGAGGTTGATTTAATTCTTATGATTCCCAGTGATCACATGTCATCTTGGAGACTCCAGCAGATACCTTGTAAGTAAAGATATAGAGGACATATAGAACAATTTTACATTCCTTCACCAAGTTCAGCATTCAAACTTCTGCAGCCAAATATTAAATTGGTAATAATATTATTTTACCAATTTCACACAGGACACATTTATAAGGTGATAAGTTTGTTTCATTTACCTGTCTACAGTCACAGTTTTTGCTGTGGTTCTAAAATTTATTAATATACATGTTCAAACTATGTGTCTCATAGTTTTGTGCACTTGGAGGAATTAAGATATGATTTTTATTATCTTTTCCACTAAGAATAAAGTAAACAAACAAGCCACTGAATTTGTTAAACCCCCCAAAAATAAAAAAGACACATTCAAGAGAATATTAGTGTGACACCTAAATGTTAGCAGAGATGCAAAATTTCTAAAGCTAATTCAATAAGTAGCTGAAAGGAAAAAAATACATCCTCTAAAGCTAGAAATCAGACCAATATATATAATTTAAATTAAACAGTCTTATGTTGATTGGCACTGAGAATAGTGCTCACTTCTTCACAGAGGTAGGTGGAAGATGAAAGCACGCATGGCTTGGAAGAACTGCCTCACCTAATGACCTGAAAGAATTCAACTATACGTAAATATAGAGACATTGCAGTCTGAATGTAAAAAGTATGATACCACAGTTGTATCTGCAACCTGATTTTCAACAATTTCCTGATTTCTCAATTAACACAGGCAAACCTGAACACACATGAGCCTAACTAAGGTCCTAACAGACAAGATCTGAAAAACTGATTGAAGTAATTTAAAATATCATCATTCTCTTCTATCCTAGCAGCAAAAGCTCTCTCCAGTCTGCAGTCCAGCATCCTAGCCCAGCCATGCCTTCTCCATGGCTCTGAGCTATGGATGACAGATTGTGAAATAGAAAAGGTGAATGCTGTAACATCCCAAACCACACATCTGAAGAAGCGTACACAGATTTGCACAGTATTTCTTTTTCAACTACTAAAGATTAATCCATTGTGGCTTTTCTGAAAATCCCTCAAGTCATAGATATAAAAAAGTCATACAGTATAAAAAGGGGCCTGATGATTTCAGTATTTGCATACAAAACTTAAGCTTCTTGGAAATTAGTACCGCACACCCCAAAAACCCAGTTAAAATGTAATAAGAATAATAAGATACAGTGACAGAAATTAATAACAGCATTGCATAAAATTTTATAAACTGATCCCTATCAAGAACAAGATTTGAATTTGTAAAACTATGCTGGTTTAAATTGTGCTACTCCTACTTGCCATTAAGGGTGGAAGCCTTCTTTGGCTGGCTCCCCATTTCTCCAAAAATACCTCATCCTACACACTCTAGCAAAATGCCATTCCTTCTGGATTCAAAATTATTGAAAACAAATGGTTTCTTTATAACCATATATCTCTGAGTACAAAATTGTGAGTATTCTTTTAACTGCATTTTCTTAACCATCTCCAGGTGCAGAAAATCATAGGGAAGGATACTGAAAATATTTCAACTTGTATTTGACATTGTAAGAAAAGGAAATGGAATACATTCTGCTGTGTTCTAAAAAAAATTTAATTTATTTATAAATACATAGACAAGTGACTTAAGTCATGGATAGTTTTTAATTTTAAGTTGTGTTCAAAACAAGCCATATTTAAACAAAGATACAGCAATGGACTTCTTATGGCCAATTACAATGTAGTTTATATTTCAGTAGAAAATATACCATATATTCCTAATGGTACACTTAACATGTTTTAAAGTTCTCAGTGTGAATAAAAATTAAGGGACTTCGTATTACTGGTCAGCTTTCTCTTTTAGTTTTCTAATTCTCTCTTGAGAACTCCTTAGTTACCATAGTTTATGCTTGAACTCTTGTCTTAAAAATCTGCTTTTTTCATTACATTCTTTGTAATACCTTCAAGTAGAATTTATTGCATCAGCTGGACACCTCATTTATGGAACATGCAGCAGGTACCTACTAATATGAGGGACCTATGGTCATATATAATTTTATGTCTTTACAATTATCCAATCTCTTCTGTACATTAAGCTTTAGGACTGTCAAAAACTTGAACTGTAGACCTAAATGTTTTCAGACTGATGCTGGTTGTTAAGTATCAGCAAACACTTCATAGGTTTTTTTTGTACTGCTGCTGAATTTTCAGCACAATTAACATGTTTTGTGACCTATAACAGAAAAGAAAATAGTTTTCTTTATAGCAGAGAATGAGTTGAAATATGTATAATCAGCATGGGATGACAGGCAGAATATTTCTGTCAAAATATATTGGTTTCTAAAATTCTATTTATGTGAAATGGGCAATAATAATAATTTAAAGTCCTATTTACTTCTGCATTTAAGTACTACCTCATTTATATTAATTTTTTGCCTGCTGTAAATTCTTTGGTTTCAACAAAATTTCCTCTGATTTACACAGGTGCTAGCAAAACTACCATCATTCCTTTAAAACTTCATATATTACAGTTATTTACAGAGGAGAAAAAAGGCACTGACAGAAATTAGAGCTTCACATGTGTAGCAAGAGATGCCTGGGATCTTAGGGAGTTTATTGTCTTGAACAGTTAGGGCAGACAAAGGCAGCACAGTTGTACCACACATAGCAAACAAAGATATTCAGGGCAGACCAAGAAATACTGAGGTGAAGCAACACTCCAAAGGTCACACAGCAGGTCAGTGACCAAGATGTGAAGAACACCATGATTTTCTGACACTCAGCTCAGTGTCTAAGCTTATGCTATCTTTCTGCAGAAACACACAAAAAGCCAAAGAACTATAAATCAGATGCTCTGTGTAAGACCACTGCACTGCTAAAACAAATGTGTCTGAAACCCAACTTAAGAGGTCAGCTTTGGCATTACTTAGACTCTTAAAAAAATCCCATAAAACTCACCAACTATGTTTCCTTAAAATACTGTAGTTTGTTGGAGTTTTTAATGATCCTGTCTTCCTAGAGCTCTTCCTACTTCTCTGTAGTCCTTTTGGCATGTGCCTTGGGGAATCTCGTTAACTCACAACTTCCTAAGTTACTGTGGACACTTCATAAAACCCTGTACATGAGTGAGTGCTTTAGGTTCTCCTTGCTTCAGCTCACTTCCTTAGCAATTTGGTTGACATATGAAATAAACAATTATTTTGACATGAACTCTTAAATAAATCATTACTGAAGAAGACTTTTTTCCTCCTTTCTGAGTTTTTCTAGTTTTCTCATTTTTTTGCCAAAAGGCTTTCAAATCACTTCAACCCAGAGCCTTTAGTATGTACTCATATGTCCACCCCTGAAGTCTTCCAGTCATTCCTTTTTCCAGTCAACATTATTTCTGTGTTTTAGACCCCAAACTGGCCACTGTCTTTAAACTAAGTATCTTTCTATGTCCAGCAGAGAATGGAGTAAGAGCTTTAAAAAGAAGTCTCTCCAATCCATTTAAAGGAATCCCAGGTGGATCTAGACCCTTCCAGGAAGTGCAGTACAGAGTCTCCAAGTAGCACCCAACTGATCCAGCTGATCCTTTTTCAATCTCATTCTCTGTTAAACTTACGTGATATGTTTTTTACTGAGGCACAAAGAGAATTTTTTTACGAATTGGTGAAAACAGTCTCCAAGTTTGTTGGATCTGTTCACACGCTATCTACAATTACAAAGTCATGGTCTGTGAAAATGGTTCTCTTGCACTCTAAGAAAAATGAAAATAGTACCATTACCAACAAAATCACCAGTGTGTGTCAGACATGCATCTAAACTTTGCATAAGATATACATGCATAGCTACAAAAAACTGACATACCTTACAACTTGGTCACCTAGTTGAATCATCTAAATCAACATCCCTAAATTCTTAATACAGAATTAGATAAAAACTAGGATTTACAAATATTCAATATATTTTAAGCTACATCTCTTAGTTGTCTTAGTCGTTATCACAGTCAGAAACCAAAGTGAAGTGCTAACCTTCTAAGCCTAAAAAGCAAAGAAAAAGTAGAGTATGGACATGCTTTTTCTTCCTCTTTATTCTTCCCTTTTATTTATCAAGATTTTATCCATTAAGACATCTATAGTATATGCTGTTCCTGGTAAACTGTATGTATCACTAACCATATGCCTTCTGTAAATGGTAAGAATTCAGCCGTTCACTTCATTCATTAAAATTCACAAGGCCTATTATTCTGTTTACAGTCTAATAGATATTCACTTGTCACTATTCAGGCCTCTGATTCAATTTGCTTGAATCCCAGGTGCAGAGTAATCCTGATGGAGATTAGCTTAATTTATCACCAATTTCTTCTCAGAACTAAGAAAGGTTGGCATTTCATAATAAAAGCTGTGTTTCTACATTTTTTCCTGAAGTAGCAAGCACAATGAAGAACAAGCAATAAATGCCTAATTACTTTAATGGTGAGATTTCCCCACTTACACAAATTTTGCTTTTCATATAGGACACCTTTTAAGGTGTGTATTCTACAGGTAAGAATATTGATTATCATCATAGTGAAACATATTCCTGGAATCAAATATTACACTGATTCTGACTGAGCACAGATTGGCAGACTCCACACAAGGCAAAATAATCACTCTGGGTATACTTTTCTAGGTAAAGTGTTGACAGTTTGGAGTGTAATAAATGAAATATACTTATCTTTTGGCTCTCAAGTGTTCTCAGTGGGGAAAATTTTCTAGCAACTTGAAGTCATATTAAAGATGTCCAATTCCAAATCAAAACTGACAGTGCTGATTTATGTGATAATATCTGCTGTTGTTTGCAAAATGTCCCACTGACTCACTGAAGAAATCTTTGTTTAATCAAAAAACACTTCCAGATTGGCACAGTTCATATACAATTGCATAAGATTTTCAAAATAAACCAGTTTTCATCTGTCAACAGCATACTATAGTTCTATTTTCACAAAAAAGTTAGTCTGTTTTTGCCATTTATTGAATTTTACAGTTGCCCATTATGTGCTTCTTTTTTCAGCTAAAGAATCAAATGATCATTCTGCATCTGATCTGGGTACCCATCTGAAAAACTACATTCTGAACATCCTGGGCCTGAAGATGTTGGAGCATTAGTACTGCCAGGAAGATTGAATCCACAGGGTTTGAGAATACATTCAGCAACAGCAAAGTTGTATGAAGAATACCTCTTGCTGTCTCAATATAACTGGAGAATTCTAGAAGTCACCTGCAAGGATTTCCTTCTGTCTGAAGAACTGACTTTTTGACTGAAAATAAAGACAGTAGCAATGTACTTGTGTTGCTGTCACGTTGTAAGCCCAACAAAAAACAACCAAGTATTTCACAAATATTCATGTCTTCCAACCCAAATAATTATTTGTAATATTTCTTGAATTTTGTTTATAGATAAAGACCAAATAGTACATAATCTGTATACAGCCATCCTGAAAAGAATATATTGCCTAGCTTGCAAATCTATGCTGTATCTTGAACCAAAATAGAACAGCTCAAGAGAAAAAGACAAGGATAGTAAATAACAGGAATTTGACAAATAATAGGATTTTTTAAATGTGGCTAGTCATTAATTACCAATTGTTTGCAACAGGAAAAAGTTTTATGAAGCATTTCCAGTTAGCACTGCCACTAAGGGGCAATCTCAGTATCTTCAGCCTGCCATCATGTAAAACTGTCCCTGTTCTGACCCTCTGTGGTACAGAAGAGCTGGTGTTGTGGGCTTTTAGAAGGTCAATTGAATTCTCATGAACTAGCTCACAATCGACCCAGATAATATCTATGATGACTTTTCAAAAATGGAGTAGGGAGGAAGTTTTCTAAGGGCAGAGATGTGGATTGAGGTTCACTCAGGGGTGTAACTTTTCAACAGAAGCATTAACTTACCTAAACCTGTATTTTGAACTACAGCCCATGACAGCAGTGAGGAAATATGCCATGGCAAAATTTATGTCAGTATTCAAGATAAACTGCAGAGAGGTACCAGAGACCGACATATATTAGGATGTAAGGTAAACTGACTGAATGGCAAGTAATGACAGAACACCACTTGGCCAAGCACAGGTGAAGTAAGTCCTCTGACACATGTGGCTGGTGAACATATTCATATGTCAAACAGAAGAGTGAGGGGGACATGCTTAAGCCCAGTTCTGAGTAGCTGAAATAAGGGCAGCTGTCTTAAGAGGGTGAGTGTTAGATCCCAACTTAGATCCATTAAGCTTGCCAAAAGAACTGCCTTGGGTCTTGATTTTGGCAGTTAGTTTCATCAGATGGTTGTACTGGAGACCTATCAAGAACAATGCCAGAACACACCAGATGTGCACTGTGCTGCAGAGGGTATCCTCTGTGGAAGGCACACAAGTCCCAAATGACAGAGGTAGTATGGAAGTAAGAAGTGCACTCAACCGATTTTGAAGCATTCAGCTGCCATCACCTATTTATTACTGCCACAGCTGAATTTTGATGCCTCATTGAAACAAACCTTCTCAAGGTCAGAAAAGTTCTGTTATTCTCATGCTCAGGTAGGCATCATCACCACAGATTAAATATGAGTTTTTCTGATGTACAAGTTGAAAGGGACAGATGACGCTACTGAGTCTTGGCTTACAAAAGCCTCAAACAGAAACATATGGTAAGTCAAAGTCTAGAGGAGGATGAAAAAATTGAACATGCCAGAAAACAGAATTCATGCAGGAATTCGGACAGTTTTGTAATAAACTAGTAGGTTGTACTATATTTTCAATAGGAAAAAAGACAAGCAGCCTAACAGCAATTTTTAAACTTTATCCAATGGCTGTTTTCTGCATGAGTTCTCACAAGCACTACAAACACACAACAAAGAATATTTTGCTCTGGTTGCTGTGCTTCACATAGCTGGCAGGATCCACCTGAGGATCTGAAAGTACATGTTACAGAAAATCCTGAGCAATGGTACACCAAATCCTGAGCAATGGTACACCAAATCCTGAGCAATGGTACACCAAAAATGGAATGCATGATTCAAAGAGAATTTATGGTGCTGAAGGAAGTGCTGTGGGATAAAGACATGAGCTCTAGAAAATGTATCTGAAGTACCCTCAGAGCAACCCTCTTTCAGGTAGTTTGCATTTTTCTGTAATAAAAGCACTTTATACGGCCTAGTTGATATATTTACAGCCTTACTTTCATTATTATTTCTTAGACTTGATAAATAACATGGAAAATTTTTGTCAGGATATGAATTTAGTGAAAATGTTCAATAATCAAGTTCTGATCATAAGAAAACTCTAAAAAGCAACTATGTTTTATGATTTATTTTTCAGATCAACTGCATGAGCTATTTTTAATCCATTTAATATACTATTGATATCGCATCAGTTATTTTTTCTTATCTGAACATCTCAGCAGTAGGTCAGACATCTTAAAAAAGTATATTAAAACAAATATTAACCTTTATGGACTGACTCTGGAAAAAAGACAGATTAATTCAATACATTTTGTTTTCCATAAAGGCACTCTAAGAAGTATAACTATATTCCCATGCTTTTATACTTTAATAATTGCATTTCATATCAATATTTTATTCATAAATAAGGTCAGATTAGTGAACATAAAATACTGCCTTTTCTGAATATTAACTCAATATTATAATTCTTTTAGACACTGGGCAGTGTCATAATAGATAAGCACTAACTTTTAATACTATGAGGATCAGCAAGAGAAATATTTCTAAACCAGCTCTATAAAGTGGCATGCTATAAAAATTTTCAATCCAAAAATCCTACTTCTTTCTAGAAAATGTTAAAAATCTTCTCTTGGCTGCTAATAGATTAGGGATGTCACAGCATCTTCATAAGACATCAGCCTACTTAATGTGAGACACAAAACAGAAATATTCATTTTCTCTATCTTTACACAGAGTTGTTTTATCTAATAACAGATTGCATCTGCCCTGTAATACCTGTACTATTAGTACATTTCAAAATCCTGCCTGTTTACTACTGTTCTTGGCCTTGCTACCCAAAGATTTCCTCTTGACTTCTTCAGCTTCTTATCCATCTTTTATACTCTGTTGTTACTTATATTTTCAGGTTATTATCCATAATCTATTTTCCATTTGTTCATATTGTCTTTTATTTCTAAATATTTTGCTCTCTGTCCAACCAAAATGAAATAGATATTTATATGGAACTACCATCTAATTATGCAACAGTGTTTTTCTGGTTACTTAATTAACTGTTACAGTCCACGATTTCTATTCATATTTCCTACTACCCTATATCATCCTCATAACAGCTTTGGACAAATGATCTGCTCTGAATTAACCTATTTCAGGTGCCATGTCAGTTCCCACTGAAAGTCATTCAGCAGACAATACCCAATTCCTATTCCACACTCCAACAAAAAGAAATCAAATAATCACAACATATTGGATACAACAATCTTTGTTTACAAGCATTCCTTTCAGCATTTTTGGAAGCTAGTTCTAGATTCTACAATCTAATTTTAGCTCATTGTGTAAGTATCCCAAATTTGGATGACCAGAGCAGTGCAACATTTTATCACATTCTATTACAAATATATGCTCAATCAGTAAGTGATCATATCCTCTAATGTGATCCACTGGTGTATATTGGATTTCTGCCAGAAATCTCTTCCCTAGATTTGTAGCTTATTATCTTGACCCAAATAGATCCAAGATCCTGTGGTTCTGTGTTACCAAGAACTTTAAAAACAAGTAACACTGCCTGCTATAAACAGTCACAATCTTCTCTGAAGTTCCCCTATTCTCCCATTTATAGCTGTAACCAGGAGCAACTTAATCAGCAACTCTGAAATATTTTAATTGTTGTGTGTTAAAAAAGAACTATATAATGTCACAAGAGATATGGAATGGGTAGAAAAAGTAACTGCATTCAAATTAAGAATGAGAAGAAAATTACACTTGCACTCTAAAAAACAAGTAAAGCTTATGAAGTGATCAGAATAGCAGATGAAGACTCAAGGTTAATATAATTCTGTTAACCTTTTTAAGTGATATATATAGGTTAAACTTGGATCTCTATATAGAAAAAAGTATTTGAATTACTGGAACTGGAGTGACAAAAACCTAACAGTAAGCCGGAAGAGAAGAAACAAAGCACACCAGACTTCAAAAGAAGAGCTGTAGTCTTCATGAGAAAGGAGTACTGCTACTCATTACAATAAGTATTACCACAGTACCTCTTACGATCAGATACACAAGAGGTATTTTAACATATATACTGCACAATTCACTGAATTGCCACGGATTTAATTTTTTTACAGCAGTGTATTGTTAATAAAATCTGATTTTAGCAGCCAACGAAACAAAATACTTTGCTTACAGACACTATCTTGGTTTGCAAAAAATTGTTCTGCAGAGGAACAGCAGTCAGCAGTCAGCACAACTGTTACTTGAAATATGCATGTGTATTCTTTCTATACAGTCAAGAAAGTAGGTTGTTGTTGTTATTATTATTATTATTATTACATATTAACATTTGTGCAAATCTAGTTCAACCATGCAAGTGCTAATGAATATGCATGGTAATTAACAATGAAGCTGTCATCTTATTCAACAATGGATTAAGTTATAATAACAGTTGCTAATAGGTAATACTGCTCACTACATTTACTTTTGAGAACAGAAGATCTTTTATTTTCTCATATTCTAGAGTTTGAAAAACTTATCATGACAGAAGTATGCAAAATATTGATAGTATGCTTTGCTTATCTCCTTATTTCTATAACTGCCAGTTTGATTTTATTCAGCGAAGAGATTCCAAAACTCATAGCAGTATGAATGGAGACTAAATTGATTCTCTCTGTCATAAATGAAATAGGAGTACTTAATTAAAAATAATAGCTAGTATATTAGATTAATTCAGGCTTTTCCATATTTAGCCAAAAATAAGCATGCAGCTTCTTGGAAAGAACAACAGTATCTTCCTCTTAGGGTAAGCATTAAGTACTAAAAGAAAGCACATTTTCTCTCATGAAAATTTACTGTCTGTTCAAGAATAGGCAGCATATTTCTGAACAAACAGGCATAGTGATCAGTTTTTTACCTCTTTTTCAACAGTTACATCAAAAGGCAAACTTTTTATTTTGATTAATAAATATTTGCTATTTGATTAATAAACAAAATAATATTAAGAAAATGTGAATCACTTTAATAATCAACTTCAAAAATAAAGTACCTAGTTTTTTAAATAACGCACTTTTTCATGAAAGCCAATCATTATTTTCATCTTAGATAAGTTAGCATATTAATTACTTGAATTTAGGATTCTAAAGCATATTCAGCATCATTCAGACTTTACTAATAAGGAAATTTATAAGAACTTAGCAGCTAAACTGAACATGGGATGATTTCAGGCAAATGTTAAAGGTCTGAATGCAGAGTGACTTTTCATCTGATGAAGGTAGAAAGAAGATATAATGCACAAGTATTTAAGTGACTAAATTTCAACCCAGAGTTGAAAGTTATTCTTGAAGGGATAACTAGATATGCTTTCTTTTTCCAGTCCACCAAAATACCATTACTCTTTACTTTGAATGCTTCAGCCTTGCCCAAACATATCTGAAAGCAGCTCACTTCCACAGAAATCCAAGAGCAGTAGAGAAGTGGCTGTTTCATAGACTAATAAGCAATAGCATTCTTTGAAAGTTGGTATACAGCAATTATAAAATACATTAATAAAATCACAAAATATTCTGAGTTGGAAGAGACCTGCAAGGATCATCAGAGTCCAATTCCTGGCCCTGCTCAACACCATCCCCAAGCACCTTGTGCCCGAGAGCATTGTCCAAACTTTTCCTGAACTCTATCAGGCTGGTGTTGTGACCACTTCCATAGAAGGAATATAAGGAAACAATATTCTACATGCTGCTCTTAAAACTGCTTTCAATTTTGCAACACAGAGGCTTCCTTATATAGTACTTCTAAAACAAGAAGCACATGCATATGGAACATGAGGTAATTCACAGTAATCAATAGATATGAATTATTATAGTAAATGCATTGGGAATTTATTTGCTGCAAAGTAATCTGATACACAACCAAGTACTTTCTTTTGGGACCAAGTGTATGGCAGCCTTATAAAAAAGATGACCAGTAAAAGTTATGGTAATCTTTGAAAGACACCAGAACACTGCAGCAACTACAAATATTGTTCTGGAACAGAGAATGCATCAAAGCCTTGGTTAATTTTTACATTTTGCTTTCAATGAAAAAAACCCCTTTATTCAGGTGAACACTCACAAAAAAAAAAAAACCAACATTCAAACCTTCACAAATGTCCTGAACTCTTCTACTTTGTCACTGGTGAGCAGCAGCTCCTTCTGTAGTGTTCCAAAGCCTGTGTACTCTGTTTAGCCAAGCCATGTAGTTGTTGAGATGCAGCTTCTTTCAAGTTCAGTCATTGCACATTCAGTCTCAATCAATTTGCTTTCTAGTTTAGTAAGCTTGAGATCCTGAAACACAGAGACAAAGCAGTGCTATGATAAAAGATGATGGGGAGGTATTGTGGATTACAAACGAATGAACAACCAACCTCCCGCACACATTACAGAATATTTCACTTCCAACATATAGTATGAAATTCCATGGCAAAAAGTAATTTCATTTTCAGTTATTATGCCCATGTTTCAGTATTTGAATATCAGAAGTGTTACTGAACTACAACAGAGAAACGGATTACAATTTTCTGCTACTTTATCCCTTTCTGTACTGAAAGTTTAATCTGACCTTGCAACTTTTGATTAGAAAGTAAGGTAAGAAAAAGTTCCACAGTGGAGCTCTCAAAACTAATTGCACCTTTTACTCCAAATCATCTTCAGCTTTGTGATACATCTCCTCATACTCAGACTTCTCTTTCATAGCTGCATTAAATTTTTGTTTCATTGACTCAATGGAAGCTTTTTTGTCTTCAGCCAGTGCCTTCAACTGAAATAATGAAAGGGCAAGAGTATTGACTATCAAGATGGAAAACTTCAAAATTAAAACAAAATCAGAACTAAGCTACCTATATTACATAGCAATATATAACTACATCACTGAAGTATCTTTTGCTGAAACTGCAGACTTCAATAAATCTGTACTGTTGATCCAGTAGAGATCAGTTTGCACATAATGTTGATACATAAAGTTTTGACTGTCATTAAATATAAAGAAAAGCTCTTCATTTGCAGAGCTGTTTGTTCACATATATTTTAGAATTACAGTACTTGTAAAAGTGAGTAAACTACAACTTCCACTAATTTCTTTTGTCAAGGATAAAAATAAATTCAAGCTCAGCTGAGAAAATAACTGTCTATGCGTTAATAGTCTGCAAAGCTTCTACATAATGATTATGCAATGCAAGCACTGATTGGGGGTAAAATTAAAAAAAAAAATGCTCCTAGAAATCGTTCAGCTTTCCCATAGTACTAAACACAAAGTTTTCTTGACAATATTGAGTAACAGTAAATTGATCTTTTGCTGAAGATAATGTAAAATTTATCAAGCTGATTTTCCATATGGAATAATCAAAATAATGTATGAAATATGGTTCTCTGGAAATGAAGTGCTTAAAACACTGAAAGGACAGTACTAAAGCACATCATTCCATGCTAAATCTTTTATCCAAAACCAAAACCACGTATTTTTCTCATGTCATGACTTAGCTCCCTTGCTTACTTATGTTTTCACTTTCTGGCTGTGGATTTCTTATTAACATCTTATCTTTAGCATGGAGGGTTATACAGTAGCTCTCTTTGGAGCTGAAAATGCTATATTACTGCAAGCAGGAATAGTGCTCGTGACATTCAGCAAGCACTTGCATTCTAGGCAAACAAAAGCAAACTGGCAGATTGTTTATTTCTATTTTGGGGTTATAAGCTGCATAACCTGATAAACAACCAAACATCATGATCTTTTTTTTTTTGGCATTGAAGGCCAAAGTGCAATGCATCAGTTGGATAACAGAAATATGCTAAACCACATACAAGTTCTCTTACCTTCAGTGAAATAATCCTAAAATTTTGCAGGACAAAATAATTTGCTATAGAAGTGAAGCACTACCTACACAGTTAGAATTACTTCAACCTAAAAACTGTGAATCATTCATAACACTGCAGTAGAAAATAGATTAACATATTAAAGCATTTAACTACTATAGCCAGGAGAGATGCATGGACCTCATTAGCATATGTCATGTAAAATCACCCTTGTTTCAGGTCTAGTATATTTTATGAACTTACAGTGCATAAAACTAAATCCCACTACTTACAGCATGTCTTTGCAACTGTGTGTTCTGAATACTTTAATATTTAATTATACCTATAACAAAGATAAATTAAATCATGCTGAATCCATTCAAGCTATCACCATATACTGATTTAATATAAATTATAGTGGACGGAATTACACCCTTCAATTAAGTCTACGTTCTCTGCTTTAAGCAATATATTGATTTATTATGTATAGTGTGTTGAAATAACTTCCATAAATCCACCAGCTTCTGGTTTTCTGAAAACTAGGAATAGCAAGAAAGAAGTACCTTTCTCTCAAGACTTTCTAATGTTTCATTTGAGGTTTTCTCATTTTCTTGATTTGCTTTTAGGAGAGACCTTAAGTCTTGTATCAAATGTTTTCTAATAGTAAGGTCCCTCTCCAACTGAGAAATTCTGCAGGGGAAGAAGCTGGACTGCACATCATAGTTTATATGCTAGAAAACTTGGTTAATAGGCAACTAAAATGTATAAAGGCAGTAGACAATTTATCATACCTGTAGCCTTACAAAATGAAAGCTGATGCAGTTTTTGCAATTTACCTGGTTCTCAAGCACTAAACTCAGTTTCAGTCTCTTATTAAAGAGACCTTTTTTAAATATGCAATATATTTGTGATTTGATCTTTGCTTGTCTGAACTGAAATCACAATAATTCTTAAACTATTATCAAAAAAAGGGAAAAGAAACCTGCTGAGCCCACAAAAATCAATTAATTCAATTTCTTTGATGCCTCAAACAATCATTCAAACACTATTTTTTTTTGCAAAATTATTTTCAAAGGAAAGTGAAGAGAGGAAGCTTCCTCTCTTCTGACTAATACATGGAAATAGTTGAAAAAACTCTGTCCCTGTGCGTCAGATGAGAAAAAATGCAAAACCTAGAAATAACATCAGCTTTTGTCAGAAACTTCTTTTAAAACCCCCAAAACTCTCATGCACCAAAAGTAATCTTTGCTCAATGAGAACATTACGCCTTAAACAATGCTTCCACTATTACAACACAAATTAATATTTTTAAATATAAACATAAGCAATACTTAAATATGTCCAGTTATCTGTATTTTTTTCCAATGAAAGCAAAATGATTGGCAGCATGTTCAGGAATACAACACTGTTAATACAATGTCAACATCATATTTAAGAAAACCCCAGTAATATAGTGCATCTAAAAATTTCTTTGATCTATTTCACCTTTGTGCTCTTACTGCAATTTTGGTTATTGTATCCTACAGCTTATGAAAAAACTGCATCTATTTTATAAAGAAAACATGCTATCCAATAATTATTTTAAATTTAAAATCTTGTGGAAAAATTCACTTTGAAACAGGATATAAACAATCTCCAATTTAGCCATTTTTGGGGCTCTCTATTTTTCAAATGAACTATTTTCAGATAAGCAAACTGCATTCTTTAATTAAAAAATCAGAAGGGTTAGAGGAGTTAAACTCTTGGGCAGACAAGAAATTCAGATACACTAACAGCTTTTTTATAGTTTATATTTTAATATAATTGAAGAACAGTATTAGATCAGTTACAGCAGGTTGAATAAAAATATCAGTTGCATACTTGACAATTTTTGAATTTCAAAATGAATAGCAGACCTGAATCCATTCAAATAGAAACAAATACAACTGTCCTTTTGAACTTTTTTATGAATATGAGACTAGCCATTTAATCTTATTTAAGCATCTGAACCTTGACATGTCTCTTAGCCCCTAGGCAAAGAATTACTGAATTTGAAAGACTGTGTTTAACAGTGCTGAGGAATTCATTTCGGCTTACATCAAGGATAAAATAGCCTACTCTGGAGTCTGAGCTCCGACTTAAGGTATTCTTGCTGCCTACAGAGATATTGCAGCTAGCTGATCGTTCATCAGTTTAAAAAAAAAAAAAAAAAAGAGAAAAGAAAATAATACTTAAAAAAAAAAAAAAACCAACGCAAATTGAGCATAAACCGCTCCAGTTTCAAAAAGCCCCTGCGACACAATGCGAGGCTGCAGTAAAAAGAACACGTCGCTCTCTTTAGAGCCCAGGAAGAGTCGCTGAAGCCATTTCAGAGCTGCCACTGGGTGGCACCAGACACAACGGAGAGCACCGGCACCAGACTCGGATCGCAGCTCCCAGCCCACTCCGCTTCCCCCTGGAATTGGGGTTTTTTCAGTGACTTCATGGTGGTCGATTGCTTAGTGACCCCAGTATTCGAATTCTGTAAGGAAAAATATTAAAATATAAATAAAGCAGGCTGGATCTGATTACTGTCTACAGTAAATTTTGAAAGAAAATTATCTGAATAAATTTCCGTGTATTTTATGAAGGTCCTTAGAAAGTAACTAGTACAAAAGGAGCATTCTTACTTTCTCGAAACACTTAAGCAGGAGTACATGCCTTGGAAAACACGAGGAAAATCGGTCCTTTTCCATTGTTCTACTAATGTATGGTTAATTGGTGCTCCCCGGGACACTTGCAAGCACCAATCAGAACTGCATTTTCTCTTGCACAGCATGGTCAGAATAAAAGATAAGAGAAGTAAAACTGGATCTTCATTTGAACTACATCTTTGAATGCTACAGTTCTACAGCATAAGGAGTCTACATCTATACAGTGAGAATGTCCAATAATTCCTTTCATCTTGAGTACTAGGAAATACAAGACAATTTACAAGAGCGGATGTTTTTATGTCTCCTGAAATTTAAAGCACAAGACAAAGACATTTCCATTTGTCTATACTAACAAATTCTACATTTCAGTAACAACCAGGTATGATCCTAATTTTCAGGCACATGTCATTCCAGTGAAGGACAATTATAAAATTGTTGGCCATTCCTCATTTGTAATAAGATAAAAAAGTGCCTCTATTTCTCCAGGCAATTAGACATATCATCAACCCAAGACCTAAATTCAGAACAACTGAATCAGTCAACAGGAAAAAAAATTAATGTAATGTTAATATTAATAATAATAATGATAATAATAATAATAAAAGTAACTAAATAGGCATCTTACCAATATGAGCATATGCATTGAATGCCACTGATGAAATGGCAGCTCAAATACACCACATAGAAATATTTCAGAACTCCGAAGGGTGTTGCCAAAAGATACATGTTAAGCATATGCAAGAAATATATATGTGCCTACATGTATACAGATTTAGCCACTGGACTACAGCTCTTTACTCAGGATGTATAAACAATAAGCAAACAGATCAGACATGTTGTAAACAATACTTCAGGAGAATTTCTCTGCTCAGTGCAGACTTGTAATGCTTATTAACATTAATGGCAGTATTGTACATAACTCTGTGCACCTCAAGGGGAGTATATATTCTTGTGTGCATAGTTAGATGTAAAATACTGTTCTTAATAACTTTTCTAGTCTATTTACTATTATTATAATGTGAGGTATAACCAGAAAATTGTTAAAATTACGTATGCTAGCAGAATATTCCTGAGTTTCCTGAGACCTGTTTGTGGGGCTTGAGTTCCATTAGCGTAGAGCACAGTACCCAGTTACGTGGTTTACACACCAGACATGAACTTGAGTACTTAGGTGGGCCTCTGCACATGTTCAGAGGCCAAGACACATGCTTAGGGTATTTTGCTTCTGAACTTGCCACCCACACTTAACACATTTCTTCCTACTGGCAAAGATACAAGGAATCATTACAAACAACATGAACAAGCGCTGTAAAGACAGCACCAAGGTAAAAAAAATTAACTAACAATTAACTAAAATTAACTAACTAAATTAATTAACTAAAAATTAACTAACACTAAGGTAAAAAAAAAAATTAACTAACAAGGCCAGGTACTTGGACATTGTGAGCTATAAGGAAAGCTTTTGCTGCTTAGACATTCAGATATTCAGGAGAATAACTATGTGTCTCAT
Source organism: Cinclus cinclus (assembly GCF_963662255.1). Classification (NCBI taxonomy): domain Eukaryota; kingdom Metazoa; phylum Chordata; class Aves; order Passeriformes; family Cinclidae; genus Cinclus; species Cinclus cinclus. The sequence continues at coordinate 52,279,948 of NC_085084.1, forward strand.
TTTTAAGTCAGCTAGAGGGGCTGGAACAATAATTGAAAACCTTTTGCCAAATTCTTCTGCTAAAAATTACTTGCAGGACTTAAACTAGCCTTAAATAAAGTTAAGAATTTTAGAAACTTGATTTAAGTAGCTTTTGAGGCTCTTACATTCAAAACTCTCATCCAATTCAGAAACCAGTGAATTTATTCTCCTACTTAGCATTTGGGGTCACAGACTATCTCCATCCTAAATATAGTTTTGCATACATGATTTATTTTTTCATTAAAAATTTAATATATCTTTAAGAAGGAATTAAAAGTCATGCTAGTAGTTTTGATATCAGATTTATATATGCTTGCTAAATATTTCCTCTGCTGCAGAAACAAAAAAAACCTTTGATTTTTCAGCAGTTTATTTTGCTGTCCACATTTGGCAGACAAACAGAGTAGGCTTCTAGCATGGGTTTTACTCTAAAGATATTAAAAAAATATAAATCCCCATTTAAAAATTTTTCCTGCTTGCATAGACCAGTTGACTGCTAGGTTTCTGGATAATGAAGATACTCATCTAAAAGGTACAACCTTAATTAACAGAAATTACCACTCACCAGCAACAGAAGCAGATTAGTCAATCCCACATCTAAAAACAATACTCAAGAAGACAGTGTGCATGGTTTTAAGAACCCTTTCTCATAATTAAAGCAGATCAATTTATGTGCCTTTTCATGGTTACTCCCCGCTGGCCTCATCTCTTTATCAATGTGACCTACCTTTACTAATCCCTGAATTCAGATGTTATGCATCCAGTGTGCAATAGCCATGATCTGTAATACCATGATTACCATCAACAGCTAAGAGGTCTGAGCATTACCCACATCTCGTGGGCTAACACAGCTAATCCAGCATTTAGAGTCAGCTATGCTGACCATGGAACACAGCTTTTTCTTTAGCTGATCCTTTGGCAGACTTCTTGCTACTGTGGAGTGTCTTCTAGCAGCATGAAGCTGTACCATTTTGACCTTTTCTCTTTCCTCTACTATTTAACAGAGAACAATGGGAAAAAACAACTTGAAGACATACTGTTGCAAATATATTTCCTCCAGTGAGAAGACAAAAAGAATTAATGTTTGAGCCAGGCCACCTGCTGAGAAAGCTTTCAGAACAACACAGTCCAGGCTCTACATCATTCACATGCAACAAAATCACCCGAGACTGAAAAGTGGAATCATCAACCAGTCACTATTTTCCTACCACCTAATCTACAAAAATACAAATTAAAACAGTCTCTCTGAAGACAAAGACAATACTGATACACACATAACACTGCTGCCCCATTAGCTTAAATTCTTTGCTCCCCTTTCACAGACAACTATTGCTTTTCTCCTTCTTAAAGGAAGAAAGGAATCAACTGAATTCTCATCAAACTAATTCTACAGCACCTTCCAACAAGATGGACTTAATCATTGTGCAAAAACCCAGCAAGGCTCCTTGTCTGGCCTGTTTGATCTGCAGAAATTGGTTTAGAACTTTTAGTTCTGTCTATGGCTACACTTCTACTTACCATCAAAGGCAGTCTAACACCTAAGCTGCTGATCATTGGCTACGATACACAAACGATGGAGGTATGGCAGTACATGTATGTCTGCTTGACCCAGTTATGAACTACTGCTCATATGAATTATCCTCAGCACTAGATAATCTGTTCTGTCACCTCTAGTTTGCACTGCAGCTGTTTCATCTCTAAATCAATGTTCTTTGAAGGAGATGGTATGGCTTCACTCTTGCCAGCAGTTTGAGACAGATGTTCTCTCAACTTTAATTTTCCTTCTAAATCTTCCTTCTCCTGTTGCCATTTGGCCAGGTTGGAGGTCAACACATGTTTTACAAAGAAAATAAACAATCACAATTTCATCCTAAAAAATATCTCTGCTTAATCATATGAGATGCTTCTCCAGTTCAGAATTCAAGAGGAATGAAACAGTATATATTACCTACAATTACATTGCATAGTTGTTGATTGAATTCTCTAGTACAGGCAAAAATCAAATCTTTGCAGAAAAAAGATATCTACTACCACTAAAACCAAACAACTATTTTAAGGCAAAATAATTCAATTTTGACTGAATATGTTGCTGTTTTAACCATGACAAACAAAAATTGTCATACAAAACTGTAACAGTGATTACTGTTAAAACATGTTTTACCTCTGGAGCCTCCCTGGAATTCAGCAATTACTTCTACACAGAACATGAAGAAATACCATGGTGTCTCAGACACCAGTGAGAATTAAGGGTAGATAAATGTCAAACTTCTTATAATAGTGACCACTGTAAGCTTACTTGAATTGCTGTGTTGACAACTGCTATAAAGCATACAGCTTTCTCTTGGCTTTTGTTTTGATATTTGTAGGGCTTGTAGAGGTTAAAGCAAAGTGGACCAGCTGCACTAAACATCTCCTTGTTGGCTGGTCTTTACCTATGTGTTATTTCATCCCTTTCAGTATATGCACCATAGCCAGAGAACCACACATTCCATAACCTTGACTCCAGGGCTGAAGTACTTAAGTGGTAAAAGACAAGCTGGAGCAGGACAGGATAACAGATGTTAGTTGTTTATTCCACTGGGTAGGTCTTACCACCCTATACTCCAGCCAAAATGCTTCTCACTTAGCAACGTAAATGCTAAGTCCAATTAGCAGACGAGCCTTGTTGGGGATTTAGTTCAAATAAATATAATGCAAACAAACTCTCAGTCTTGTTGCACTTGACTGACAACCAACAAGACTTATTCAATCTTTGCACCAATATATTTCACATTGTTCTGTACAGAAGTAATGTTTTAAATAACAGCTTTAATTTAAACAATACTGAATGTTGTTCTGTAAAAAGGGGAATAGAAATAATCTCCATGCTAGTGATTAACTTCACAAAACTGTAGTCAGACAAATCCAACAATGGCCTAACAGCTCTCTGGTCCTTAAAAGGGTTATTAAAATGCTGTTTTATTATTCCAAGTAAGACTGTAATACAGTAGCTTAACATAAGAAACAATTGTACAAAATGGTATTGAAATACCTCAAAATGCAAAAAAAAAAAAACAAACCCAAACCCTTACATTGTGAAGAATCCTGATCAGAAACATGAGAAGATACATGACAGCTTGAAATAACTAAATGTGCCTGATTATATGCTGGTGCCTAATGAAATATCCAACCAAAAATAAAAAACACAAACACACAAACCCTCCTCCCCCTACAAAACCCAACAAAACAAAAAAAAACCCACCCCCCAAAGCAAACTAAAAACCCCACAAAGAGGTGAAAGTCAAGTAGAATATTCTATTTTCAAGCAGTTTATTATTTAACTTACAAATTAGATTCTATACAGTTTGATGCCATTAGAAAAAGAAATCATATATATGTGCTTATAAGAATATACACTCTCATGACAATAATCTGAAGATCACATATATACAGATAAAAAAGAGTCATGTTTATTCCCATTATGAATGAGAAAAGAATGCTTGTATATTTTGCATTAGCCAAAAAAAAATATCACGGGTACAAGGAAAATTCATCTGGTATTTAAAGTTAAAACTCTAACTGTATTTATTTCATATTCACCAAGTGAACTTATTGAAGTCAGTGGGCATTTTACATATGTATCTGAGGTAAGTACTGTTCTTAGTAAAGGAGCTAATCTTTCCATTTCCTTCTGTGTCTGCTGTCATCATTAAACAAGAAAGAGATCCTGTATATTCTAATTGACTATTCCTTAATCTGATATATTCTTCTCATTATTACTACATTTGCAAAGTAAAAGACAAAATGAGGACCATTCAATAAGAAAAAACAGTAGTAGTACAGGACTTAGTATAGAAAAAAATATGAGGATTATGTTAATTTTTCCAGTGTAACCAATATTTCTACATGCAGAATTTCATGATTCAGTGTCTCTGTAATAAATTATTCATAAAAAGAAAAGAAAAAAATCATAGCTAGATCAATATCTCTGTTCAAAATTAGAAATGCCCCCATATCTGCCCAAGATAGCTCGTGACTCTCAGAAGTTTCAGGGTACTGCTGCTGACAACATGCATCAGTTCTAAAACATAGTGAATTGCACTGCCTACAGTCTCAAAAATTACAGCAAATATATTTAAAAAGAAAAGATCTCCGTGGGATAGGTACTAAAGGTGACAGTTACAGAACCTACTTAGCTACTTTTGCTACCTTTTTTAAGGAGGTAGGAAAAAAGATTTTAAAATAAGAATCTAGATAAATTCAGAAACAGCATAAGATCTACAGGGATGAAATGAAAGTAGCATAAGATGTACAAGAGCCCCAGCTTGCAAAAGCAGACATGCACGCAATTGCAGTCAGACATTTCACAGAAGTTGACTCTTAATACTTATGTAGATATTGTGAATGTACTTCAGGACTGACAATTCTGCCACGTTACTCTTTTATTTTTAATCTATTGAACAGTTATGAGAAAAACCTATCTAAATCCATGTGGAATGTACAAAACAGCCCCACTGCCCCACTATCAAGATATTAATGCCTAGAAGACATTCCTTGCATTTACTTAAGAAACAAGTTCATTACCTTGTTGTCCTCCACTATGGCCTAAAATTTAGGTAAAATTTTAAATTTTTTCTTTTTTAGACACAACAAAAGTTTTGTGTGTGTGCTGCCATGCATACAAATCCTGAATGACAGAGCAAAAAGATTTTACTCCAGAGGAAGAGGTCACCAGGATGAAAGGTAGAAGAATCTTAAACATCAGCTAGACCAGATGTTGGTAGAGGCAGCCTACTGCTGTTTCTCTGTGATGTAGCAGCTTTTGTCTGCTGCACCTCCTCCAGAGTGTTTTTGGCTTAGCAGATGTTTATAGGTTCAATATTTTAACATCCATCTATCTTAATCTCCTTGCTCCTGGTATACCCATGACACTCTGCTCTGCTGTTCACAAAGGAGTAAGTGATGAAACCTCAATATCTGTGTAGTCAGTATAAAACTTCAATGACTCAGCAAGGCTTTTCACCATAAAACCTCTGCTCAGAAAGACAGCTGTGTGGAAGGCCTAATGGGTAAACACAGGAAGTTCCTGGAATGGCCTCTTGCTCCTTGGCATCACAATCACTCCATAAGGGGCTTGGAGCTCATTTTACAGAAGTCACAATTCTATTGCAACTGGCATGTATGAATATAATATTTCTGTTGGAAGCAGCTGATACTGTACTGCAACTGAACCCACACAATCCCACATATTTATATTTGCAAAATGTATTGTATAAAAATTATAAACCAGGATGCAAATCAGACATTCTTGACACACTTTTTAAAGCAGTGACATAATCTTATTTTACTACTCATTTGTAAACTAAAGCTAATATACTCTGATGTGTAAAAATCCCATTTCCTGTGAAGCTTCCCACCCTAAAATCCTGGCAGATGAAAGCACTGCAATGTCTGTAAGAAAACTGAAGTTAGCACTCTTGTTTTTCTTTTATCTAAGAAACCTTTCTACAGTAGGTAATAGAATATATTTGCTATATGTATAGCTCCTATACAAGGTTCTGTTTTAGAATTTAACACTTCTTCTGTAAATGTTTTACATAGAACACTATTTTCTCACAGTTTAAGCTTGATCATGAAAAACATATGAAATAAGCAGTACTTGTTGAACACATTAAAACATAAAAGAACTTTTCAAAGGATGCTTGCAGAAGGAGAGCTAGGTATTTATGATTTTACTCACTCTCTCAAATATTATTATAGCACAATGATAAACCTATTTACAATATCCAAGACAAATTTCTTGTGCCAATCCCACTAAACGTGACCCTTTTGCATTCTCTTGAATCAAAACCTTTCTCTGCCTGATGTGCCATAGGAAAAAAAAAAAAGATAAAATTAATAAAGATGGTATGTAGCTATCTGAAAAGATATATACCAGACTAAAAAGCTGTGCTGAATACTTAATGAAATCATATAGAGAAAAGGCAAATAACTTCAAATCCTCGATCAAAGTTCTTTTCATGCAAGTGCTGTAAGTAGTTTATTACTTAGTATTCTAGACTCGAAGACAAAATATCAAACAGAAGTCTTTGGTGACTTAATATCCCACCCCTAAATTGAAACAAAGACCCCCCAAAAGCAAGACAAACTTCTAAAGTGTAGAACTTATTTGTTATTCATCCTTCTGAAATGTTAGCAAAATCTACTAAATCATTTAGTTGTATTTTTTTTTTCAGCCAAATGCAGTTATCAGGAGTTAACTATTCCACAAAATGTCAAATAAATGAAGGTAATATAGAGGACTTTTTGCCAGTGCTTTAGCTAGTTGTTAGACTTCAGTAGCCTTTAGAGACCATTAAGTACCCTTTGGCTAATTGGCCAATGGTAGATTAATCCTCTTTTTATTCCAGCAGCACTATTTTAACACCCTTTGCACTCTGTCAGTGTAGTATCTGAATGACAAAATAATATTGTGCATGAATAATAAGCAGAAAAGTTAAATTAACATTTCATGTTTCACATGCCATACCTATGTGTCAGGGAAAAGAACCCTCTTTTAAAGCCACTGACATTCAACTTTTTTAAGCAATCTCATGTTGACACCTTACTGAAGTGAATCTTCCTAATTACTGCTAATTGCCTATCAAGAAAAAAAAATCTTTCCTTGAAGTGCAGTTGTCTAGTATAGATGAACACAGCTCCAAAGTGCACAGTAAAGACATGCATGACACTTGAGGTGTGCTACATTATTGTGAGGTCATACTAAATATGGTTTGCAGTGAACAAAGCAGCTTTCAAGAATGTTTAAGGTACTGAAAATGTCAATCTGTCATGAAGTGAAATTAAATTAGTTTCCTGAAGAGAAATACAGACATTAACCAGCAGATAAAACGTGCATTTCTCATCTCAGGTATTTTACTAAAGAAAAAATGTTGTCCTATTGATAGTGGTAACACAATTGCAGTTCATCTGCTTTATAACAGCAATATTTACATTGGAATTGCCCTTTCATACACACAAATTCAAAATTCAGCTGTTATTGGAAAAAACATTTGTTATCACTAAGAATGAGTCCTAGACTCTAAGATTTTGAGTGTCTTCTTAAACATGTACTACTAGTGATCAATCATCACTTATAAAGGGCTATTGGCTGTGTAACACTTCATAAACAAAGGTTTTACCTGTAATTTTATTTCAGGCACCTACAATTTATTCTACAACCTATAAAAGTCTAGCATTGCAACATCTGGCTACAGCAACTTATTAAATAATATAAAAAGAAAATCAATTAAATCAGTCCAGACAGGTCTTTTTTGAATTTTGGTTTGTTTTCCTCTTTTTGTAAATACTAATAATATCACATAGATCAAGAGCAGAAAACATAACTATATTCTAGACAAACATACAACACTCATATATAAATTAATTGGAGTAATATGTTCTAGGCCCAATTCTCCAAGAAATTAACTAATCCTGTAACAAGAGGCAAGTCTGAGTACAGAACTGTGCATTGTGCAACCAGTGATTTTTCAAATAAATTACAGAAAATAAGAAAAAAACTTAGCAGTAATACAAATACCAATTTTTAAGATTATGAAAATGCTTCTGATACATGTCATCTATATATAATGATTACACCAATTCAAAGCTAAAGGTTTTGTCCTGCAGCAATTCTATTTTAGCCTTCATTTTCTATCCCTTTCATTTCATGTCTCTGTACAAGTAAATATTGCTGTATCCCATGTCTAATTTCTGTACGTATTAAGAACACTATCTTGTTTTCATGCTAAAGCAGATGCTGCACTCCATCTGTCCTTGCAAATTTCAAGGGAATATAAAGACTATTAACTATTTATTTAACAGTACTTATACAAGTAGTTTCATAATGATCAATTATATGATCACAACTGTATCATTTAATTTTTGTTGTGATTGATTTTCCAATATGGAGATGTAAACTGACAAAATATACAGATGCAGGACATTGTCTGCAAGGCCTTAGTATTTCCAGAGAAAAATTACAGAACTTGAAGAAATCAGTATTTATTAAAAATAAAAATATTCAGTATTTCAGTGTATAATATATTTGGACTTATTTGAAATATTAACATCTGCCAGACACAACACAGTACATGAAAATGTTTTACTATAAAAAAAATTAAAAATTAAAATATAACTGGAGACATTTCATGACACTTTGTCCCGTTTGAAAATATCTGAATATTATGGCAAGCCAGTTGTGAAGATGTGGGTGATGTTCAAAACCAATGTTTTCATGTTTCCACCACTGCTATTTAAATAAAAACTCAGAAATTCCAACATCTAACATGCCTGTGCACATCAAATATTGCTATATACAAGGGAAGACTTCCAGCTGATGCATAAAATGTGCTCCAAGATTTCCACGGCTTTATACTTACTAGGGAATTTTCAATATAAGATGTGGTATCCATGCTTTCTTTTGTAGTTAGGACCAGGTTTCACTGCATGATTTTTTTTCAGGTCTACACAGTATTTATCTGATTTCCACCAAACATGAGAGTTGGGGCAAACTCATAAAGCTTGAAATTTGAATTTTTCATCTAGGGTCAGGGATAGTGCTTGCCATATTCCCCCTGCTTAATCTTAACACATCTAAGCACTGCAAATGAACTGCTTGCATGAGAGCCAGTCAGGGAATTTCACAATCCCTACAACTCATTACAAATTTAACAGCAGCAATACTAAGTATTCATATGTTTCAGATAACACATACAAATATGCTGCACTAAAACTCATTGGGGGAAAAAATTAATAATGCTTCCATCTGTTTTCCGTATAACTCACATAAAATAGAGAGAAACCAAAATGAAAATGCTATTTTAAAGACTGTGTTTAAACTTTCTTTTGATTTACCCACTTAGTTCCAAAGCATACAGCTTTGTATCTTTAGAAACTAAAGTTATGTTTAAGAGAATATATAAGAAAAAAGAAGCAAAAGAAGGGAAAGAATGGTGAAATATTAATTCGACCTCTCCACATTTCCATGTGTTTTAGAGAGTGAACCATTTTCTGCTGAAATATTTCTGCATCTCTAATGTAAGTGGGCAGGAAATCTGTGCTTGTAGGGAAAGCTGTTCCATCTCCTATATTACTCTTTACATATTATTTTCCTTTGCTCAGATTTCAGATTTTCAACTGTTAAACACCATTCTCTTTCAACCTACTTTAGGGAAGTGATGTAACTATTTCAAAATAAGAATTACTAAAATGTATGTAGGCTTCAGGCATTCTCAGAAGTTGGTTGCAATATTCAAGGAACTAAATTTATAAAGATAGTTCTATGCTTAATTTTGTTCAATTATTGAAGTATCGCATTCCCAGTAATTTCAGATATTAATAAAAGCAGAAAAAAATGTCCTCAGGTCTTCTCATTTGTTTATATGCAGGTAGCTGTGTAAAATCAAAACGTTTTAAACATAAACTGTATTAATAAACTTATGTCATGGAAAAGTTCTGTGTTCTCATAGAGAATGAGAAACTCTGAAATAAAAACCAAAGAATAGTAGAGAAAAAACTTAAGTATCTGGAAGGAATTTTTCTAATCACATAAGGTAATATTATACACATATTTATTTATTTATTTATTATTTACATTTCTATAAAAGAAAAGAAAGACATTGCTAGTCACTTCCGAGAGGTAGGAGAAAGCTGATGACAGACATCGTGGGGAGGATACAAAGACAGGAATATTTTTCAAAATAATGAATTGCATTTAAGAATTACCACTAAAATGTACTTCATATAAATTAAATTGGTAATTCATCCCTGGATTCTTGTAAATGAACCCCCACAGTCTTATCTTTAATTTGTAATTTATGTTATCATCAGAACCCTTCCTAAAATTACAGGCATAAATGAAGAGTTTAGGGTAAAATACTCTCTATATTACTATATTATTTATATACTCTTTATACCTATTTAGTATCTGAAGAGACCATCACAAGAAAAAGCTATGTTTCCAGTCTAAAGTACAAAGTGAAATATACTTTCCCTTTATCACGATTATCATCAATATTATGACTCACTTGGGCAATTTATTATTTTCACATACATGAACAGTTTGAGGACAACACTGCAATTCTAAATCCCAGCTTGAGCAATACCTACAGCTTCTTAGTATTTCCCTCATTCTCTTCTGCTGGTTTGACCAATGCAAGAGTATAGACAAAATCACCCATTTTGAGTACAGAATACCCTACAGACCACAGGATGACCTTCCAATCCAAAAATAGAGAGAACACTGTGCAAAGTTCAGCCACCAAAGAGTAGATGCCTTCCAGTGCTTGTGAATCTTGTGAGATGTGCTGATGCTATGGCTGGTCAGTTTCCGCTGCTGAGAAAGGAACTGAAATATTAATATTAATATTAATATTAACTGGCATATTAGGCATCAAGAGTAGAATGGAGTGCTGCAAAGTAAACCTAAGCATGATACAAGCCATGGGAACAGTCCATGACTACCTCATTAATTCCCAATTAAGCCATAGGAGAGCAAATCAGACCATGCAAAACATTAGTAAGAAAGCATAAATATTCTTCTACCTCCTCTAGCAGCTACAGAGTCCATGAGGTTCAGGCACTTCAGGCAAACCAGTACCTTGTCAAAACTATAAAATTCTTCTTTTGGGTTACAAGGACAGTTAAGTGTGTCTGGCATTAGTAGGGAAGCCATAGAATCCTGAGAACCAGCACTCATTCTCTGCAACAGTAGGAAGTCTAAGACAGAGAATAATTAACACAAACCCAAAGAGGAAAAGCTGTAGATATGTATTTTTAAAAAGGAATCTCAGGTGTAGTTCCCATGTCTCAAAAGTGTTTTAGTTGTAACATTTTCTTTTTCCAGGGCTATAAATGTCTTAGTTCTTGACTCCCATTCCTTTATGGAATTTATGGAATTCCATTCCATGCTTAGAAAATTAAAAAAATACCCCGCAAAAAAACAACAACAACAACAACAAAACAACAACAAAACAAAACAAACAAACAAAAAAACCCACAAAAAGAAACCTAAAAAAAATCAACAAAAACTTTAAGAAGGTTCATGCATTATCCTTGCTAAACTGGTAAGAATGTCTTGTACTCCTGGCTATGGATGTATGTTTCATGATTTCTTCCTGCAGTGGAAGGGAGTACCAGGACAACAGAGGACCAGCACTAACTTTGAACACATAAGCTTAAACAGGGGATTGTGGGAATGAGAAAACTGGAGTAAAATGCAAGCTTTAACAACAGTGCCAATTCCTTTCATGCAATATAATCTAGACAAAGAAATCTCACTGTATGACAGGTAAGATAATAGGGTCAAACAGGAAACCTGTGCTTTGCAGACCTATCAGTATGGAACTGGTGAAGGTGAAGATTCCTCTTCTGAAATCCAGAGGTGTCCAAAAGAACTCTTGTTCTTGAAGGACAAGATATGGGAGCTGTTCTGGTCCTCCTTTCTGATCACTGATAAAACTTACTAGAAACCAAAGAGTAATAAAATGCATGTAGGAAAAGGAGGATCTGGAGTCCAAGGAGCAAGAGTTTTCAAGGACTAGCTTCTAGATCCATTGTTCAAATTATTTTCTATTAAGGTATCTTTCCTCTTTACCATTAATTTGTTATTATTTCTTAGATTTCATTAATTACAGACCTTCAATCCTTCCTTATTGTTGCTATGTTCAAAATGTACTAAAATCCTTGTTCCTTTCTTCCAATATGTGTTTTGTGTGCGGTGCCAAACCAAGGTACAGTATTACACAGAGTACCTTGACATTGCTAAGTAGAAAAAAAAAAGTCCTCTGTGAAATTCTCTGGAAAAAATAATGCCTAGCAATGGCTCTGCTCTAAAGAGCAGTAGTTTGACAAGCTGGTGGCCCTCATGCTATGAAGTTCCATCCTTGTGCTCCTAAGAAACAGACACTGGCATTTGCTCAGCCTGTGGATCTTTGCAAAATCAATACACATATCCACAAGACAAAAGAATCCCACAAACCTAAACAAAACCCCAACCAAAGAAAGAAGCCACAAAACCCAATCAACTACTACTTTGACTTTTCCCACAAATTAATGAATTTTACATTATGGTAAAACTTGCCATTTCATATACTGTATTTCTTAAAACGAGGGATGTTTATTTATTGTTTAAAATGAGGGAACATGTAAAAAATAAGGCATCATATATGCGTGTATTTTTTTCATTGCCAACAACAACAACTTCTCCCATCTAGGTTTGATGTTTATGTACAAATATTGCAAAAAACTTTTGAAAAAGTAGATATCAAGAACATTCCTGTGGTCATTCACAAGTACTGTTTCAATTAAATCTCAGTTTTGTCCTTTGGGATTCAAACTACAGAAATTCTTTTTGAAAATAAAAGAAAATCCTTGCTAGCATTGGAAAAAAGTTTCAAGACAGCCTAACTCAGAACCTTCATTCAACAAAACCTCTTTCTTCTCACTTTAACTAATAAATGATTTTTAAATTAAATATTAGAAGACTTAAAAAATATTTTAATATTTAAAGTTGAAAAAATGTTAGCAAATATATTTTTTCTTTATGACTAACTTTAAAATTGGTACTATTATAACTGCTTTGGAAAGAAAAAATGCAAATTAAGAATTACAGCTTTATTGTGCCTTTTTCATACCTGAAAACAGTTTTCAAACTGAAACACCAACTATAAAAATACTGGAAAAGTGACAAATACAGGATTAGTACATTAAAGTTTGGGATTTTGTTACATACCTTAGTTTTCCTTACATACCTTAGTTTTTACCTTAGTATTTTTTAAATGACCTGCTTCTGATAATAGCAAAAAAATGTGCAGCCATTCTCAATCATATTTATAAAGAAAGAAAATATGTGATTATTAATGACATTATTATGCCTGTAGAGACTGTCACACATCCTTTCCAACCACCACCCAATAAGATCTTACTGATAAACATGAATTGTCACACATCTCTACATGCAATATAAAGCAAGGAAAGTTAAATTTCTTTAGAAAATTTAAGCAGAGTTTCCTGCTTGAACCTGTACAGGAGTCATCCACTTGCTAAAAAGAAAACATAAATTAGACACTTGCAATGCTATTAGATCCCTTTCACTGACTTAAAATCTTGTTCTCCCAAGTGACTTAAAAACCTGAGAAAATCAGCAGTATGACTACACTCTCCAGGGTGTTCCTAGTGATAATCATACTTTCTTCAACGCCTAATACAAAACACAGACATTGTTTTAACAAATACCACTTGGCTGACCTAGAAGATAGGATGAAGGAGTAAGAGAGTCACGTCCAATTCCTCATGGATTCGCAGCTTGAATCCTGGATTTTGCACAGTTTACCTTACGAACATGATCCGAGTGACATTTCACAAATTCCTGGATAAATGTTGCTACACTCTGCCAGCAGAGAGACTGGCTGTGTCACGCACAGATCAATAATAGCACTGTGTTTCATCAGCCTCAAAATCAAAAGTGCTTCATCTGGCAAAAGCCATGGCCCTTGAGGATGTGACATATATAAAATGAATACTGTACATATGATGTCTACTACAAAAGCTGCTAGTGTAAAGACAAGCCTAGAGACACAGAGTTGAGTACATGTAAATAGGGAAACACATATTTGTACATATAAAGACCTTTTAAACTCCTATTTATGAAGAGTGTCACAAATAACACAAGGCAGCAGCTGAATAACAGAGATGAAAATAAACTTCTACAATGCCTGACAGAAATATAAAAAACACAGGAAAATTCAATATTCACAGACATTGGAGGAATTCTGAAGAAAATAAGAGGAGATTGTGAACTATACACAGAAGTATCTATGAGAGTGGGCTGCAATAAAATGCATGCTAAGCTATATATAATGCCTTCTGATCAAAATTATGTTCACTGAAAATATGCTTTTATCCTCTTCAGAGTAACCACTCAAAATAGAAGCTGAGACTGTCAATCACCATATACTACCTGTAGTTTCAGTATTCCTCAATATAGGTTTTCCTAAAGTAACACTAGCAATTTATGTCTCCTACCACTTAGACTTCCTCTTATCTATCTTAGTCTTTTGGTGACGAAGATTGTAAAATTTTCAAGTAAGTGCAGCACCTGTAGGTTTTTAATTGAAATTACTTTTAATTATAATGCCTTTCCCTCATTTTTCTCATAGGAAAATTAGTTTTGTGGGTTTTTTCTTTTTTTTATTTCTGCCAAAGTTTAAAGTTTATATTGCAAACAACTCTTAGGAAAGTAAGTATTTTTCCTGTTTTGAAGCTAAACTTTAGCAAAATACCTCAGTTTGAGTACTTTATCAAGTTTTTGCCTAAAAAGAAAAAAAAATAAACTGTCTCTTCGCCCCCAATTAAAATGAAAAGCTTTTTCCTTAAAAAATGCCACATCTACCTCACCAAAAACATATTTCCTTATGCTCAGTCCTCCTGGTAAACATTTAAAAAATCATAATTTATCTTTTCTTTCGTGCATTTTCCTTTAGCAACTTACACACAACCTAAATCAAATAGCTTTAATCCTCTCTCAGCTCTTCAATCAGCAATATTTAAAGCGTTTTACAGGACTAACACAATACTAAATTCTATGTACATTACACACAAAAGCCAGTTTCCCTTCTCTGCATATCTTCTGCCTAAGACAAATGATCTTTAAATGCTCCTGCTGCACACAGTGGAATGGGCATTTCTTTTGGGTTACTCTCTTCATTTCAATACCGACTTTCCCTGTGTTGTGACTCTAAGTCTTCAGTGGTGTTGGCTTGTTCTTCTGCCTCAGAATTTATCTTTCTTATAGCCTGATATTTGAGTGCTATTATAGCACTCCTGCTCGGCTTCAGGTAGATCCTTAAAAAGAAGTGGTTTGACTTATCTTAAACTTATCATCCATGTTTACATCTCTTTTCTGCAGCACTAAACTCATTTTAGCATAAATTTTAAAAATACTGTTGCCCATCTGAGCTCTATGGTGTAAAAACACTTTATCCATGGTTGCTTCAGGTGAGCAAACAGTGTTACTGAAGCTGAGAATTTACCTTCCTCTTCATACTTCCCATTAATTAAGCTCATGCCATCAAACAGACAGGTTTTTTTTTTTACTTTTTCATGCATTCTACAGACAAAACATTTTTTTTTTATTCCTTTAACAAAGAATCTGCCCACAGCTAACCAAAAGCAGCTGACTTCTCTCTAATCCTTCCTTTTTAGATTAGTTGGTCAATATCACTCCAGTTGTCTGATTCCAACTGGCAATAGTCAATTACAGACACCTAAAAATTACAGATCTCATATCTGGTATGTTTCTATCTTTGCTGTTTTTCCAATCTTCCTTTGCTGGACTGAGGAATCGACAAAATTTCTTTTTCTTAGATATTTAAACTTGAGTTTCGTGTTAATCTGTTCTCTGAAAACCTCGCATTGTTCTCTGGAACAATGTATTTTCAAATCCTTCTCGTAAGTCTTCAAATGTTTTTAAAATTCATTTAATCTCCTTCTTGGAGTCTGTGTATAAGAACTACTCATATTATTCTAAGACCAGTCAAATTACGCCAATGGAAGAAAACTTATTCTCTCTGCTCCTCTGTACAGACTCCAATTTATACATTTGAGGGCTGTACTTTTTTAAAATGGCAATGGGAGTTCCTGCTCAGCATCACCTCCTAGGACTCTCATTTTTCTTTAGAGTCCTTGATTCCTGGGAGACAGCCATTCTGCCTCACTCAATGTGAAACTCAAGCAACGTATTGGTTTTCATTATGATGTAATGATTTACTAATTAAAACCACTGTGAGATCATAACAATCCATACTCTTCAATCAGACTCTGGAAGATGACTGAAAGCTTAAGAGTAGTTGTCAATGACTGAAGATATCCTATTGCACTGGCTTGGATTTTTTTATGTTGCCACTAATTTTTAAAAAATGATTGAAAGATTTTAGTTCCAAAACAAACAGCAAAAAGACGGTCATTGATTTCATAGTATATTCAGATAAAAGAGATATGTAAGGTGTAAACCATTATCCTGGTGAAAAAAATAATGTTATCATTCATGTGAGGGATCAACTGAAAAATTAATTTCATGGTACATGAGATTCTGAGCTAGTGAAGATGATTAAGTGGTACTTATGTGCACCAATTTAACTTTAAGGCATGAATTGAGACATTGAGTCTCCATTGTGTTCCATGTAGCAATGATTAGCTCAAATCCAAATACTACGCAAAACCAAGTACAGTGAAGACAATTTTTGAAATTTTATTTCACATTTACATTTCAATAAACAATGACTGTTGCACAGAGGCACACAACAAAAAAGAGTAAATGTGCTTATAAAACTTCTGATACTTTCAAGTCACAGAGCTATTTTTGTAATCCCATGACCCTACTCTTCCAAATTCTTAGAAAATGCCACTACTCAAATAAAGAACTGTCTTTTACCAATTCCCCTAGTCCATACATGTACCTTGCCAACCATCCTAAGCACTCTCCTCCACCAATCTTATGTTCTGTACCTTTACATTAAGAAAAAAATTATTTAACAGATAGCACAGGAGCAAAGGAAAGGAGAACTAACAGAAGAGTCCATTGGGAGAGAACAAGAGAATCAACTCGATTAATGTTCACAATACAAAATTATCCCACCAATTTCACATGAGCCTTGAAAACTTTTCCAAAGAACATAATTGGGAACATCTAGGCTGGGAAAGAGAGAAAAGAGTGACTGGTAGATAAAAATCTATCACATAAACCAGGGAAGGGAACTGAAACTTCCAAAGGAGAATATATGGCTGATGGAAACCCAAACCAGCTATTTCTTGCATGTCATTTCATAGTCTATTAGAATACTAAATCAAAGAATATTAACAAATATTTGCAGCTACATCCCCTGTTGTTACTCCTTCTCTGAAAGTTGAAAACATAAAGGAACCCCTCACTATAGAGAACTGTATGTAAGATCAGAGACAATAAGACTTAATTTTACCATTATAAGTAGTATGACTTGAAATTTCCTTGAACTCAGTGGAAGTAAACACAGGCATAAAGGGTTTAGTAAAATCACTTTCATAGTTAATAGCAGCAGTTGCTAACAATGAAAAATTCATGGACTGGTCTGGTGAACTACCTATGAGTACTGGTCCAATTGCCATCAAACTGGTTTTCTGTGACAATCTCTTAGAAAATCTCATCTGCCCAATTTGAAATGTAATCTCTTGGCAACATATGAATAATTATTCCCAAATCAATGGCCTTCTTTGTTTGAGATTTAAAATTGAATAAATATTCTCTGACAAAACCATGTATTACCCATAGAATTTTACACAGTAGAGAGGGTTAAAGAATCCAGTGTAGCTTTATGATTAACTTTACTTAATGAGCAGATCACAGTGAATTCAATAAAAACACTCCTGTGAATGCATGAGGACATCCTGTTATCATAGTACATGTTGAGTTTTCCTGGTCTCAAGCTATATCTTATTTGGGATTTTTTTTTACAGGAAAAAAATGCAAATTGAGTTCTGTTTGGGTTCATGGTATTTTTTCCCAGTTAGTTAAGGGCCACTGCAAAGGAAAGTTTGATCAAATAACAGGGAAGTGAATAAAAAACACTCATATCACATGAAATTAATAACATAAAAATTACAGGAAACCTCCTGGATTTTATTTCTACATATATACAAGTATGCCATATCATCTTAATGTCAGTTCCATTACTATATTAAGCTACTGGATATGGATATATTAGCTAGGCTTATAGATATGTGTACAACCACTATTTGTAACATTAAAATAACATGCTCATTCTTTTGATAGAGGTTCTTTCTTCTAATATAGAAGAATGCTGTTTAGTATTTCTACATGATACAGCAATATAAACTGTACTGATTGTAACTATATTCTTTGAACTCCATGTAGTTTTCACAATTTTTTACTCATAATATATTTTCTGGAATTTATCAACCTTTAAGTTATTTCATTTTGACTAGACTTATATAAGTCTAATGTAAGTCATAAAGAACATAAGTCTAGTAGTCCTAGTTCATGCCAATTGCTCTTTTTAATTTATGAATGAGACTAATTTCCTACATGCAATGTACTTTAAATGCTGTTCATCAATAATGCAACATGTCTATTGCTATTTTTCTTCAAAGATCAATATAAAATATAAATATATAAATACATAAAGTATTTAGCTTTGTTTCATAATGACAGCACATGATAAGTTTCATGATAAGTATATTTTACATATAGATCTGTTAATAAAACTGACTTTAGGATGCTGTAAGTATTTGTTGAAGCAAAATAAAATAAAATAAAAATAATTTAAATTTTTTTGTATAGAGGCATTTTAAAAGGTCAGTTACTTTCACATTTACCCTCGGCTACTCTTTATTTTATTTCCAAGGCAACTTAAGAAGCAATACTGAGTCAGTGGTCAGAGGCAGTATTACAGATTCCCCCATTTAGCAACCACACTGTTTGAACAAATGTATTTGACTAGCTGAATGTTTCATTCCAGGTTGGAATTTTGGAATAAGACTTGAAAAAGGTGAATTCTAGCCTCAGAGGTCAAAGAGCATTTTTTGTCTCTGTTCACAGCTTTTGTAAGTCTGACTTCATTTTTGATTCATTAGGTTCAGCAAAGCTTTAATAAAGCTACAACAAAGCAGAACCTATTCCTCTCAATATTGCCAATTCCAAGCCTTCAAAAATTACAAGTAGGTTCCAGAAATTAAATTTAAAAACCCCTGAGGTTTGAAGTACATTGCAGACAAGTTTTTCTGCCTACAGATAATGCTTCTGGCTCAGGCCTGGAACAACACTGTGAGTCTTTCTCTCAAGAACACATAGTCTGGGTAGTGTGTTTTGAACTTTTACGTATATATTGTGCTCGCAAAGAGCATACAAAGACACATATAAACAAGGGTAAAAGCAGTGTGATGTCAGAAGTAAAAACCATAATTTCTCAATCTAATTTTGAGAAAGCAATAGTCTCATGCTGATACATAGTCTAGTAGAGGTATTGGATACACCTCTGCTGTCTTAGATTGCATTTGCAAAAACTAGAAAGGTCAGCATTATATCCTGGTGTATTGTAGGTTTATCCCTTCTGGTTTACCTTTCAGCTTCTGTTGCATTTTAAGAAAAAGCAGGACAGAAAATGTGCTGGTCTGATTTTTAAATGTTTTTGAGAAACCTTGTTTACTTCTTTTGGTGTACTGGGCCCAAAGATTACAGTTCCCATAAATTAACCTAAAGTATTCTCATTAAAAGTTGTTAGGACAAGATTATCCATATGCTTCTAAAGAAGGAGAGAAAAATAATGATTCCTCTCATTTTTTGGGAACAGACTTTACCTAAACAACTTCACAGAATTCTTTGGTTGTTCCACTATAATCTGTGCTGGAGGTGAACAGAAATGATTTTGCATCAAGTTTGTCAGAAGTGCTAAATATGATGTATACAGGGGTTTAATTTTTAAGATAGATACAAGTAAGAGGTTCTAGGCTTAACTGTGCCCTGAAAAAATGATAAGGGACATTGTTTAACAGAGCCAAAACAATCTGAATTATTATAAAATTGTTTTTTACCTATTAAAAATGTGGTCATTATCAGCATCTCTGCTTTAACTTTCTTTTACTATTTATATATATGAAAATTAGAATTCCTGCATATGCTACTGATGCAAACTTTATGCAAATTTTATTTGTATAAATTACTATTTATGCTTAACTTAAAGTCTCCCAAATTTCAATAACTCTAAAACTTTTAATATTTTTTTTCATTCAGATCTTCTGTACATATCATTAAAACTGTCTTTTGTATTAACATAACGAGAAATATCTTTTCATGTTACCAAAGAAAGAAGAAAATCCAACACTCAGCTTAGAAGAGGTGACACTAAACATAGAATCTCCTTCATGAACTCAATAAAAATACATAAATGCTCTGGAGTACATCCATGCAAGAGATTTCAAACACATAAACCCAGGACATTTACAAAAGTGTTTTGACAGAAACTAACTGGATGGGTTTGCAACCACTTTTAACTGGAAAACATTTATCTAGAAAGCCCACAAAATTTGTCAAAGTAATTACACATTTGCTGGAATGAACAAAACATGAGGAAATTTCAAAAGCAGTTTTAGCTACTGCAGGATAATTACAAATAGCATTCCGTTTATAATTTTAATTTTATTCCTAAAATTTACTTTAAAGAAATCACAGATATACTCAAGTTGTTACATATTGTGTATATAGATAGTCTATATAGATGTGTATATCTATATACATGTAGTGCATGAATTGTATATTATATATTGTATATATATAATTCATAATTGTTGTATTAATTGTGACAATACATCTTTAAGGAGTGAAAAATCCTTCACGAAAACCAGAGTTTGAGATGTCTGCATAAAATAATAGTTCAGTCAATAATTTCCAATGCATCTAAATTTATCATCAGTTTCTTCTCTGTTTCAATGCAACTGAAATATACTAAATTAGCTGATTTACTTATATTTGGGTACCATAAGAGGAGTGAACCTGTGATGCTGGTTTTGCAGATGCAACACCAAATTCTGTCCTTTGATATACTGAGCAATAAAAAATAATGAAGAGAATATGCAAAGAAAGCCAAAACCTTTAAAGAATAAAAAGCTTTGTTTAGCACTTTACTTCTCTGCTTTTCATGCTCACACCTTTCTATGCTTGAGATAATCTACTAGATAAACAAACTATGAGCTCAGGGAGAAAGAGTTCCCTTAAAATTCAAAGAAAAGTGAAAATCAAATAGCTAACATAAAGTTTGGAGGTATATTTAAAATGCTGTCAGAAAAAAAAGCATAGTCTGGGTCAGATTTGAAATATGCTTCTTAAAAAAATTAAAAGCTCTGTCCAAATTCAGCAAAAGCGTAGTGATATATCTGCAGGAAGACATCTGAAAAATACTTTACTTAAGCCCTCACATTATCTTCTTCAAAGAATGTGTCAGCATTTGACCAGTTAAGATTCAAGTTTCCTGCTGAAGTAGACTCACACAGACACTTTGCAATTGCCCACATTTTTCTGTAAAGAAACGCAGCTTCCCTGTGATATCACCTGAGAAGCACTGGAGAACTGGAGATGCAAAAGTATGGCACATTTGAGCAGTGGACCTTTGAACAGCCTTGACATGAGTAAGAGAAGCACTAGTAACTTAAAATGCTTATTATTTTAATTTCTTATTCAATATACTTTGTATTTTTGCCACAAGAATGACACGGCACAAAACTAATTATTATTACTGTGTTGTATGCAATAAATACACTCCTCTTACAAACACTCAATGATAGAAATGAGTAGAGGGGAAGACTAAACCTTAGAAAAAGGATCCTGAATTTTTTCAACAATTTCTTTCAAATGCTTTTCTTAGAAACTAAGAAAACACTAAATACCATTGCTCCCACATTATCTGCTCCAGCTGTGATTTCTACACACTAATAACAAATGTAACTACTGTACTTCTGTACAGATGGTCTTGACTCAGTGCTAATGTGAATCCTTAGAGAATGTAAGTGTTGATTCTCACATGTGCAGTCACTTCACAGTCATTTTTAAAAAATATGCTAAGAATTACTTTTGCAGAAATGGAATAAAGCCAGATATTTACATTACTGCAAAGTATTTACAAGACCAAACAAAACCAGAACTTAAATCCAGAATTCTGATCTCTTAAGAGCAGACAAATATACACCTACATATATGTCTGTCAGGATTTTCAAGAAAAATACACAAAACCATGCATGTATATATTCTGAAAATCAACAGATGCTAGACAGTCCTTAGGTTGCATGAACTGCAAAATCTGTCTCAAAATGAACATCTGGAACATTTAAATCTTAAATCTAGAGTCGGTCTTCTAGAGACCATGGGGACTATAACGAAGACGTTACTGCACAAACATCTGTCCTTGTCTGCTAAAGGATTTATCTTCTTAGATAAATTCAGGCAAAATGGCATCTTGTCCAAGCCATGATGTTAATGTTCACAGTTGCTACACTGCTAAACTAACCTTAGCCTAGGACTAAAAGTTCACTATTAATGTAAGTTTACATTGTGTTTATGGCAGTTAACCATAGATGCTTATTTCTGGATATTAGTAATTCTGAAATTGTGGCACTCATGAAGTACTGAAGATTTTCTCCAAATACAGATTGAATTTGTCAATCTTTTATTTTTTCATGGTTTAACTTCTTGGTTTTTTACCTTTTACCTCTCAAGAAAAATATAAAATCTGAAGTAAAAAAGTATCAACAAAAAAAACTTTAAAAACATAATTTCCCTTGCAGTATCTTAAAATTTCACTTCTAGATAGTATTTCTTAAAAAAACACAAAAAAACCAAAAGAAACCCATACAGGTCCCCCACGCAAATGTGTGCTTTAGAACCAGCCTGAATCAGCCTGCTTTTAGAACCTGCCTGAATCGGGGTTCTCTCTCTACAACATGAGTGTACCCTGCAGTGACTGTGTAGGTTCTTTACCTCCTTAATTTTCACTTGGCAAGTAGCCCAAGCCTCCGCTTTAAATTTCCCACTTGGTAGCACTAGTATGGCACCTGAAGAGTAATTAGTTGTAAGAAAGGGAATTTGAATCGTTTGCTGAGAAGGAAAAAAATGTGCATGCCTAATAAAGATTTTTTTCCTTGAGTACCCGAAACACCCTTTATTTATTTTTGCTTAGAATGCACCACTCTTTAAATAGAACAGTGACCATTTTTTAAAAACCTTCCAGAAGAACTGAGTGATAGAAAACCAGTTTGGTTTTAAAATTAATTTTTAATTTTTGTCAGTGTTTTCCATTACAGCAGTTCTTACCCTTGCTTTTTTTCCTGTTTTTTTTTTTTTTTTTTTTACTCAATCCTTGATAACGACATTTCTATCTTATTTCTCATATAGCTCTTCTATGGACACCTAAGAAGTAGTCCACTAAGAAGGCAAATCATGAAGATGTGTGAGAAATCAGAACATTTTAGCTAAATTACACATATAGTTCCCTGTGAAGTTTATACTGTCCATGAAACTTTATATTATGATACTGTTAGCAAGATAGGCAGATCTTCATTGGTTCCAATGACCTTGGAAACTCTTTTTAAACAATTCATTACACATATATAGTTATGCAAAATGAGTAACAGAAATGAAGTTTTCCCTCCTCTAGAAATTAGCAGTTCCCTAGTCCTAAGAAAGTGAAAAGTGCTGCTCCTGATACTGCTTCTGCCTTCTGTGCAAAGACAAAAACACAGAGAAGTTTGAGGGGGAGGGGATTTGATTTCTTTTTTAATGTCTGCCTCCTTCCAGCAAGTCCATCTGTTGTAGCACCATAATTCTGGAAGCAGGATGTGTGTGTGACCAACAGGAGACAATTACTGCATAAGTGTTTGTTGATTCAGCTCTATAAAGGGCAGGCCAATCACTACAGTATGAACAGAAAAGAATTCCAGCTGAGGAGCTGCATATAGATTAACACAAAATACATATATATATGAGAATGGGGAAAACCAGAAAGGAATAATAGCATGGAAAAGGATTAAGTAGGAATGAAGACTGAAGCAGAGAAGAAAGTTTGTGTCCTTGGGCTGTTAACTAAATACTTTACTAGTATCTATTTCAATAAACTTTGTTCTTTGGCTTTTCACCTTAACAGAGAAAGATGGGATTAAATAGATACAGAACTGGTCTGAGTGACCTTTGGAAGAAAACCTGGAGTAAGGAAAGAGTCTCTACTCTTCACACAGGAACAGGTAGTAGTTCTAGACTGACCAGATTCTCAGGAAGGTGTGCAGATCACAGGCTAAAAGTGAAACTTACGTCACTCATTTGAATACATGTAAAATATTAGCATGAAGACCACCTTATTTTCAAAAGGATAAATGAATTGCATTGACACACTAGCCCCAATATTATTTGTGCGTAAGAACTGGCAAGAATCTGATAACAGATTATTTCATAATTTTGACTATAATAAATTAAAATACAAAAATCAATGTTGTCAAAATTTCACAGAATTGCAGTAGAATTAAGGTGAACATTGCAAGACACTATAATGAAAAGTACTTTACCTCTATCTTCAAGTTTATTAACTCGAAGTCTCTGATAAGCCAAATGTAGCTGACTTGTTAATTTTTCATTGATTTCTTTAACATTTTTAATGGAAGTCACTGCTGTCCTTTTTTTCCACTCTGCAGCTAGCTGCTTTTGTAGTGACTTAATTTTTTCCTGCAGTAGGGTAACAGAGTAGCCCAGTTTCTGGAAAGTGATATTTCTCCCTTTTGCTCTGTTCACTGACCATAAAATGGCATGTGACTAAATGGACAAAATTATCTTCAGTAACAAGATTTATGATTTTGTTTTGGGTCTTAAAAACACTCTTGCAATCTCTAAAATATTTCTAAGTAAACTGGTAAATTAACAGCTGACCTATAAAAACATAAAACATATAAACAATCAAAACAATCAACCTATAAACACTCTATGTTGTGCTTTTTCTGAAGCGCCTACAATGCAAAATCAACAAGGACTTACAGGGAAGTTACATGTGTCTTGAATTTCTGATCAGGATTATCAAAAAATAAAGGCTTCAGTGTCTTGCTACCAGGCTGGGGTTTCTTAAGGTCTAAACCAAAATATATTTAATTTGTTTCAATGGCTATGTTGGCTAAAAGAGTCAAACATGAACGAAAGGTAATGAAAAACCTCCTATCAGCAGTCAGCAGATTCCCTAGGTGGGACTTAGTAAAAACTTATTTTAACAGAGTGAAAAGATGCTGTTTGCCAGTCATTTATTATGTCAGAATTTATGATTAAATATTTGAAAATACACATACAAATTCAAACAAGCATATCTTGCAACAGCGTATCAGTGGGTTTGTGTACTAACTTACTGGGTACTAAATGCTCAGGATATATTTAACCCTTTTTATCAGGAATACTGCAACATTTCTCTTTTTTTTTTTTAAGCCTTCAGGTTGCAATTTCTATGTCATACAACGCAACATATTTCTGGGAATATTAATATCTGTTAAATTTAAAAGAGTAAAGAGCAACATTTTCTCTACTAACTGCACTGAACAAACTACTGACACTGCAGGATAACTTAGCCATGAATTCTAGATTAGTACAATCACTATACAATTTGAAAGACCAAGAGCTGAGCTCTCGGCAGATGACAAGTAAACAATCCATGCCTGCAGCAAAAAGATGGAGATCTCCATTGTAGGCCAATAAATGTAAGAGTTCCACTGTAAGAGAATTCCAGTAACTCTGCTGATACTGCACAGGGTATTATATATTTCTGCCATGTGGGGAAAAACTGACCAAGTCCTTGTATCATACATGGTCTCATCTCCAACCCCTTGCACAGCTCAAGACTTCAGAGATTTCTTTAGCCTCTCTTTGTAGGACAATACCATGACCAAGCTGTAGGGTCCTTAAATCCTCTGGATGAATTCAAGAATTGTGTTAAAATTGGTGTTCCCAGCTGTTAATGCTAAACGCTTGTGCAATACTTTCTTCCACACTCATAAATCATGTTTTCAAATCCTTTTCCTGCAATAGGGAGTTCTGTTGGAGTATATTTAACTGCTTAGGGCTCACCAGACACTTCTTGAGTTTGCTTCAGTTCCACCAGCCTTTTACAAATGTCTATCAGAATGTATCTACCTTCACAAGTAGGAACAGAGAGTAAATATAATACAGACCCTACTTTGGAGTGGCTGTGCTATACTACCAATCAAGAGAGGACAGAGTCTCCTGGATTCCATGCCTTGTATGTCCTCATTCAGGAGTAGAAGGAGATTAACAGGAGTAAGCACACTTTTCAGATTTTCATACATATCATGTGCCCCTACTCATACTATGTATTGTTACCAACAAATTAATGGACAAGAATTTTCCTTTTTTTACAGTTTATTTGACAAAAAAGTATTGATGAAATAACACAATTACGCATATATCACAAGACCAGGGTTTGCATTTGTCTTAAAAGTTTGGAAACTAAGAAAATGTTGGGGTTTTTTTCCAAACTGTTATATCACCATTCCAAATACTGAATTTCAAACTAGTTATCTAAAAGCAGCAAGTTGTTCTGTGTTTCAGTATTCTGATTCTTGAACTAAGAAATAATAATATCTGCCTATGTTTAAAATTCCATGAAGTGATTTATTTGGACTAACACAGGAGGGAAAATCTATTAGACACTGTTAAAAAGTCCAAGAATGAGTCATCTGTTACAGATTGTATGGAGCGTCTAAAGACCTGGGACACAACCAGCTGGCTCTCTTCTGTGAGAAAACAGCATATAGATGTTAGCAATAAGACAACCAGTTAAAACTCCCGACAATTAATGTAAATAGGCTAAGATGATGCTAAAAGCATACTTTCCTCAAGACAGAATCTTCTGGACACAGAGACAGTCAAACGTATCTTTCTAAGATTGAGCAGATTGTCCAGCACACAACAAACTGACAGACATTAATGCTTGTTTAGTCAGCACACCATTTGGCTATAAGGGAGGAAGAGAGGGGTGTTGATGTCTTTCTGTTAAGGGTTTCATCAGGCTGTTCTGTATGGTGCTTCTGACTGAAAGTTTAATGGGATGTCTGTGCCATTCTTTGTCTGGACTGGTGAGACAGCACCACTAGCATAGAGCAGCTTTACATTTTAAAATCACCTTTTACACTTCTGTCCAAATACTTTTACAGACATATTTGGTTTGTACAGCCAGGTTTTGATAGTGGGGGAGATACAGGGCTGGCTTCCCAGAAGCTTCTTCCATGGCCAGAGAAGTCAATACCAGCCAGCTCAGACAGACTCACCATTAACCAAGACTGGATCAATTAGAATCACTAACATCTCTGTGATAATTTAATTAAGAAGGGAAAAAGTTATTATGCAGATAATTGTGGTCAGATAAGAGCAGAAAGAGAATATGTGAGAGGAACAACTCTGCAGACTCCAAGGTCAGTGCAGAAGGAGGGACAGGAGATGCCCCTGTAGCCTGTGGTGCAGACCATGGTGAAGCAGCTGCAGCCCATGGAGGATCACAGGGATGCAGAGATCCACCTGAAGCCTGTGGAGGAGACCCACAGCTGAGCAGGTGGATGCCTGGCAGAGGCTGTAACCCCTGGGAGGCCTGTGCTGGAGCAGGCTCCTGGCAGGGACCTGCAGACCTGGAGAGAAAGGAGCCCACACCAGAGCAGATTTCCTGGTAGGACTTGTGATCCCATGGGGGCCCGTGCTGGAGCAGCCTGTTCTTGAAGGACTGCACCCTGTGGAAGAGTGACCCACATTGCAGCAGTTGGTGCAGGACTGCTGCCCATGGGATGGACTCACATTGGAGAAGTTCATGGAGAACTGTCTCCCATGGGAGGGACCCCATGGAGCAGGGGAAGGACTCCCCTTCCTGAGCAGTGAGAGAAACAACATGTGATGAACAGACCATAACCCCCATTCCCTGTCTCCATGTGCTGCCAGGGGGAAGGAGGTAGAGCTGCAAAGGAGGGAGGAGTGGAGGAGGCTGTTTTTAAGGACTTCTTTTATTTCTCATTATCCTCCTCTTATTTTCTTAGTAAAAAAATTACATTCACATGTCTAAGCCAAGTTTGTTTTACCCATGGCAGTATTTGATGCATAATCTTTCTATGTCTCTATCTCAGCCCACAAACCCTTTGTTAAATTTTCTCTCCCCTGTCCAGCTGCAGAGGGGAGTGAACAAGAGGCTTTGGTGGGTGCTTGGCATTAGCCAGGGTCAACCCGTAACAGCAGACTTACTGTTCAGAAAACATTCTAAAATATAAGACCACCTGCCAAATATCTGGAAACAGGCTTTCTGTTCTATATTGAGAGTCAAATTAATTAAGAGGGAACAGCAATGCTAATACTAAATTCCAAAACTCTACTCAGGAGAAAAACACTAGCGCTATTATATAACTTTTGATTATATTGTTCTTTTTGGACTTCTAAATGAACCATACTGCAGGGTTTTTGTTCTTCTTGTGTGCTTCTGTCTGGCATTGGATCAATGTTTTGCACTGTTCACAATCACTGTTTCCTAACTTTCAGAAGTTGGTATTTCAGAGTCACTAAACCAGCACATGCAGGAAAACAAACGAAATAAAAAATAAACAAAAACAAAATTAAGCTAAATATTAAATTTTCCAGAGACAATGAATAAGCACACAGAACTAAACTCATGCAAGAAGAGAAACTAATATAAAATACAAACAGTAAGTTGACTTATTCAATACCATTTTCAAATACAATAAAACAAAAATCTATCTCTGAAATTATTTTATCAAGTTCTACTCTGTCAAATGCAATCTCACTCGATAATGAAGAGGCCTGAGATTCAGCGGCTTCTTAAAAAAGAACATTTGAGGCAATCCACAGAAGTGAAATATATGAAAAAATACTTGATTGTACTTCTAGTTTGTAAATGGCTCATAAACTACTAAATTTCCACTTTCCTTCATTTTCACATTTTATAATATAACAATTTAATGCACAATATTTAATAACATTTTGTTTCAATTGAATTTTATTTGTAATGTTGACTGAGACAAAATCAGAAACCACACTTCAGTGAAAGCTCTATTTAGAACCTACCCTTTCGAAAGCTCTTAAGTCCTGTAAACCTAGTCCTTTCACTGAGATTCCTGCCATGCAGAGAAACTGGACCTGAAACTTTAAATCTTACAACTTTTCCTTAGAATTGCACTCAATATGCTCCTAATTTCCAGTTTTTCACTGCCTTACCCCACATTATAATTTGCTTTCTTATATTCAGGCAAGTCTACTTTAAAACATGAAATCTTATATTTTTTTATAACATCAGCGGCTATTTATTATCATTTGTGTAAGCAGATTTGTGAAGGAATCCCTTGACAGAAAGCTAGTTTGATTTTTTACTTTTTAAACCAAGGTATTTAAAAGAGCATAACTGAGTCCAAATTAAGTTACACCATCATAAAAATCAATGGTTTAGAGATGCAGTTTACTTAACCAGAGAAAAGGCCTCAAACTGAAGAGTTCACACATAAACATGTTTATACTTTTCAAAACCTGTCCTGACACATTGGTATGTCTTGCTGACTGATGAGAACAGAAATCAATGCAATGGTTTAAAGTGGCTGTTGTATAGCCACAGAGATATTTCTATCTACATACACATTTCCCTCCCCTGCTTTAAGGAATGTTCTATTTAGAAAATGGAAGGTTTGAATTTAGAAACCCAGAGCCAGACACTAGTGATAAAGAAAGGTATTTATTAATAAGAAGAGGAAAACAAATTAAGATACTTCTCTAACTTGTTGAGAATGACACCTTTAAATTTCACTTTCAAAAATGTTCACTGTTCTGACAAGAATTCCTTAATCCAACATTTTTACAATTATTAAAGCAGTATTTAGCCACAAGTGAAGCTATGCAATTACATTTAATTTCAAACTTAAAGTGGAATGACAATGTGCTTGCTCAATTTTTTTTCTTAAAGAGAACATAGCAAATAATTACTCACGCATTACAAAATGCAATTGTGCAAACATGTATGTTTTCTATTAAAATCAGATCTACAATATTTAATTATACAAAAACCCAAACAAGCCTTACATTAATGATAACAAATGACAAATGACATGGTTCTTAATTTGTTTTTTATGTGTTCAAGAAGCCCCTAGTAGAAAGGCTCCATTTGCCTCTATTGATTTGCTCCATATGAAACACAGAGCCAGTATAAAGCCTATGAAGACAATTCTATTTTCTTTGCTCTTTTCCCCCATTTCCTGTATTTTGGATACATACAGGCCTGAGAAATTTCTTTGCTTGTCTCTTAGAACAAAGTTGTGAAAGACAAGGTGTGATAACCATTTACCTAGTGGCTAACTGCTGCCTCCTCAAGTATATAGGAACACAATAACGAGAAGCAAAATTCTCATTGTTTATATGATACTTGCCAGTGGAATTTTCTGAGAGCCTTTTGATTCAAGACTGGGATTGTATATGGTAGCCATCACCTTTAAAGGACTGATTTTTAAGCATCATTCAATTAAAGTTAGTACAATGACTGCATAAAACATACATGAAATAATTAGTGTGGATGGTTCTTAATTTAAAGGATGTTAAACAGCTTGTAGACATCTGCTAGCAAGCTGAAATGGGTCATTCAAAATTTATCTAACTAAATTAAGGGGAAAAAATGTTTCTCCTCCCGGGTCGGCATGTCACAAGATAACTAAACCGACTTACTAGGCTTGCCTGGGAATCCTTAGCTGTCAGTGGTGAATATGCAAAAGGCCAGCAAATTAAATCAACCTGCCAAACTGTCAATTTCAAGCCTCATGACTGCATGAAAATAGCATCACTGGAAGAAATCAAGCATTGCCTTCTTTTGGGTTTCCTGGCACCTATTCAAATACTCATGCAGTTGTGGCTAATTTCGCATGCAAATTTCAGTCAATAAGCTCAGAACAAGACCTCCCAAGATATTTCAAAGGATCTGACAGTATTTTTTTTGAATACCAAATCAACAGTAGTTGAAATTCAATCTCCATTTGCTAGTGCTTTACATATGCACAGTGTCCCCTCTACAGGGCTAAGTTAATGAGAGCTGTACCTGCTTTCACTCACATCCTCCCAGCCGTCCTTACTGAAGTTCTCAAATACATTACTCCTAACCTTGATGGACTGTTTGAGGAAAGCTCCATGATGTCCCGAAGAGATCTTTTTCTTGGCTGTTTTTAATTTAACCTTAGTGCCTGTTACCTTGCGATTACATTGCCCAGAGATTGCCACTGCTTTGGCTTTATCTGGCAAACACTTCTGCTCCTGCACTTGACTCAGCAAATCTTCACTTTCATTTCTCAACCTGTTAGCTTTTGTCACTTGTCTCTTCAAAGAGGCAGCCTCTTTTTCCTTCTCATCAATCACTAACTGAAATTCTGCTTTTTCTTTTTTTACTTCACAAGTCCTCTTAAGTAGTGTTTCCAGCTCTTTTCTTCCTGTGTCTGCATCTTCCTTTTGCGTGTTTAAAGATTCAAAGAAATGTTCTCGTTCAGTAAGTCTTTATTTACTTCTTTCTGTTCTTTAACTCCCCTTCAATAGCTTTGAATCTTCTTTCCAGTTGTTGTACCTAAAAAAAAGCAATTTTAGCATTCACAATATTTCAGCCTGTCTTGAAAAACCCCAAACTACGTTTTCAGATATATTTATTATATGACAACAAAATTACATTAAGAACAAGGACAAAAGCTATCTGTAGTCCTTAATTTAAAAACAATTTTAACATAGTGTAGATGAAAACATTTTAGCTGCAATAATACAGCTGTTGAACAAAGGGCAGATGGTAAAAGAACTTAAAATTCCAGGCAAAATGACATAGAAGTTTAAGCATGCCATGCTAATGAATCTTCCTGATCCATCTTGAGCTCATTACTGATTTGGTTATACATACTAATTGAATTTAAAAAAACATTTTCAGAAGGATTACTACTTTGAAATATGGACAGTTTTGCACCAGCTATCTGAAGCAACAAGTTCTTTCAAATGTTGTAAATACAAAAATAAAATATTAATTTTATCTTTTAAAAACCCCTTAAAAATCCTAGCAAGAGATATCAGAATATAAAGAGATAAAATAAAGATAAATATCCAATAATAAAATATAATAACATATAATGTATATATGTTATACACAATTGCATATAACATATATTATATAATATATAACATAATACAATAAATTTTATAATAATAAATACATATAAATAAATATCAGAATAAAATAAAAATATGGATGCTAGTATACTTTTTCTATTCACAGGGAAAATCTATCATGTTTCAATTAAGGGACTAATTTTACAAGTTTTTTTGAAGAAGCATTCTACCTATGTTTTGCTTCTAAAGTCTTTTGAGGTTTATAGATATTGAAATCCATTAACAATGAATTGATTCTCCGTTGTGTTCCGGAATTTATCACATAAAGGATAATTCCAGAAATAAGGGCAATTTTAATTTTAGCAGATAGTAAAATGATTATTTAGTCTGAGATATCCCCAGAAGCCTGAAAAGGGTACCAGAACTAGTTTTGTGCTCACTTACTCCAGTACTTGGAGAAAAATTAAATATTTTTGTACAAACTTAATCCCCACTCTTTCACTAAGGGAAGTGTCAGGGTTCTAGGTTTCTCCATACATTGTTAGGAAAGACAGTTTTTCCAGGAGCTATACTACCATGTGCATGGCTAACTTGAACTCCCAACCTTGTAAAACTCTGGCCAGTCCCCACACTTTGTAGCAGTACAATATGCCCAAACTATCATTGACACTGAAAATATTGAAATCATACTATTTCTGTAATTTTCTACTTTTATATTTTTACAACAGGATTTTACCAATGCTTCTAAATTATTTTTAAATGTATGAAATGTTTTACAAAGTGGGTACTACAGATATGATTCAGATAAATGAGAGCTCTTGACGTACAGGGTAAGTTAGGACAAGAACTTCTCAAACTTCATAAGCATTTGTGAATTGTATACTGAATTTGTGGGTTTGATAGGAAATCATTAACATGAAGAGGCAATGCATTATGGCTACAGAAAGTTATTGGGTGGAATTAGAAATTAGAAAGGGATTCTTTTTCAAATGCTTTAGTGAAACTAAGTCATAATTAAAATCAGTTTGCATTTTCCATCCCATGAAATGTGTTAGACAAATATCCTTCTTCAATCACTTTCCTAAACTGAGATTCTGCTACTGTTTTCTCAGTTCTTTAAAGCAACCTTTTGCACTCAGTAGCACTTAAACTCATGTATGACAGCTGGAAGGAAATAAACAATGAATAGCATCTACACCTATCCCTAAGGTACCATCATAACTCTGTACATCCATAGAGATAAAAATTATGTAGTACCTGGCAAACAAAATTATAGTTATGAAATATAGATGATAAGCAAGCATAAACTGTGACATTTCAGATGGTAGCATTCATATTATTTCAATTACTCACTCTACCTTAAGATAAATGAATGTGAGCACTTCCTATTCTGTGTGTTATTATTTTAACATGATGTTTGTCATTCAGTAATAACGAGATGACAGCCTTCATTGCCTGACCATATGGCAAGTGTTACAAGTATATGCAATCACATCATCTGCTGTAAATTACCATACTTCCTACAAGTTAATTCACAGATAAAAAATAAATACACATACCCGAACTGACATTCAAAGTAATAGATTTGTGTTTATTCAATTTAAGCTTGCTTTTAAAGATTTATAAGTAATTAAACAAATAGGTTTGCAAAATGACAAACAAAAGGCATGATACGGTTTGATGGATGCCTTTTCTTTGCAAACAAACAAAACATATGGTAAAATACAAGTGAGCCCTCTTAAGTGAACACCTGTTACCATACAAAACTACTTGTGTATATTACAAATATCAATACAAATACCAACTAGTTAAGAACATCTCTTTACTGTATGAGGCAAAACCTGTAGAACGTTATGCAGTAAAGATAAAATACATACCATTATTTTTTAAGCTAGAGAACACTATATGCATATGGTATTATCTTGTAAAATGAGTGACAGACCCACACATAGAAAATATTTGCACATGAAATATTGTGCTAAAATTTAAATACAACAAACAGTGGATTTATTACTATTAGGCATCAATTCTATTCTGTAGAGGAACTCTATGGAAACTGACACCTGATATTATCTAAAGTTAAATAGCTGTAAAAAAATTAAGGTTCCCAAAATTAAGGGGCAAAATGCTAAATGCATGTTACTTAGAATTTAGATAATCTGCTAGCTTTTAACATTATATCTCTAAACACTTTTAGTTTTCTCTGACATTACCCATATTTATCTTATACGACACATTAACAGCTATTTCCCTAGAATTAATTTCTGAGCAAAATTCAGGAAAGCCACAATTTTAAATTAGGAAGGAAAATGATGGCTTAAATTCATGGTTATTGACATTTATACATACATACGTACATATATATTATGATTCTTATATTAAAATTTAGATCAGTTGGTTGGGATTGGTATCTTACCTTCTGTAACATCTCATGTGAAACTTCTCTCATATACCTCTTTGGAATATTACCCTTGACCCCATCATCTTCACTAAGTTTAAAAAGAGGCTCTATCAAAAAAAAAAAAAGACATCTTTATCATATAATAAATAAAATACATTATGACAGCTAGTATTTCACTAAAACATTCCACAGACATTTTGAGGAAATACATTCTTTACTTCTGTAATTATTTATAAAATAGTCTATTTTCTTGACAAGCTTTTTGGTCAGTTTCTAAAGTGACCTCTCTTCAAAGTGTTCTGTCACATAATTATGAATCTCTGTAGCATCACAGTATGTTTTTTTCAGAGTACAAGTTTTTCAAAGGTACAATAGATCTGCAGGTTAAAGACACTGTACTTTCATTCCAATTTTTATTCTTTTACAGACTATTCCCTCTATGCCTTAAAAGCAGAATTCATTTCCGTTTTATCTACACAGTCACTATCAGTTTTGTTCTCTAGGTCTTGTCCCCTGCTAGGAGGATCAGAGTGATTGGTGAACAAAGCAAACAGTAACTGAATTAGGATGGATGAAAACTTCAAACCCTGGTTTTTGTTAAGTTAAAGATCATGTACTTCACTAGATAAATCACACATATCATTCAACTGAAATACTGTGAAATCATAACAATTAGAAATTGATACAACTAATGACAGCCAACATTAATGTAAACATCACTGTCAGAGACAGCTATACCGTTTAGATACTAAAAATCCCAAGTTAAAAATTAGACTTATTAATTAAAAAAATTTAGCAGTACCAATACATATGGTCAATCAGAAGTCAAGATCTTAGCATGCCCAAATTGCCCACTGCTCACAAAAAAATGAGCAATTACACACCTCAGAAGGATTTAATCTTAGAATATGAAATATTGCATTACAGAAAAAAAAAATCCAACACTCTAAAAGCACCACAATATTAGTATTTCTTTTTTTGATCCTTCTTCACCCCAAATGAACTTAAAGAATTAATCTTAAGGGATAAATATCTGTGCTACATCGTGGAGGTCTGCTTTAGAAGTAACATTTCAAACTACAAGCAGACACTGCAGGTCACTTAAAAACTTTTGATTTATAAACAAAGCAAGTGTAGAAGAAAACAGTGTTACTCTCTGTAGATTCACAATCCTCTTGATATAAACAGTGACTAACAAGTTTGTTAGAGTGAATTAGACCTTTCTTTTGTCTTTGGAACATGTCATGGCCAATTAATACTTCTGTATTCATGAAATAAATGGAACACTATTCTAAAGATAATAAAAGCTGAAAAAGGTAAAACTATGCATCTGGGGAATATGTACCTTTACCTTGATATTAATATGTTAGTTCCCATGTTACTTCAGACTACAGTCCCCCAGCACAGTGGTACTGCATACATTTAGAACATTCTTTAAGTAACACACAAAGATAATATGAACATGCTTTTCATCTTTTTCTAAATATTCACTCATTTGAATGCCTGTTGTAGCTTTTATATCAGCATTTACTGTCCTCCACTGAAAAGAAAAATTATTTCCCATAGTCAAAGAAACTGATCAAAGCACACAAGGTGTTATGTTTATTATGTGGATGTATTAAAATGCAATTTAAAACTCTATAAATAAACATATTATATGCAGACAATAAAGAATACTACAGCAAAATTGATAGAAAAGATTATACATGTTCAGTATTATCAAAGAAGACACAAGCAACATGAATTGAAGTATAGCCAAAGGTCACTGAAACTTAACCCTTTCTATTGAGCAGAAAATATATGGCCCATTCAAGCCCCTTATCCCCTCCTCCCTTCTATTTGTTATGTAACTGTTCATAGGAATTGGTTAGGGAGGCAGTGAAACAGCATTGCCTGTAACTATCTGCCTAGGATAGCAGAAAAATACACCATATCAGTCTACTCAGCAAGACATGCTCTGTGTGTCATA
The DNA here is from genome assembly GCF_963662255.1 of Cinclus cinclus. Classification (NCBI taxonomy): domain Eukaryota; kingdom Metazoa; phylum Chordata; class Aves; order Passeriformes; family Cinclidae; genus Cinclus; species Cinclus cinclus. The sequence continues at coordinate 52,316,041 of NC_085084.1, forward strand.
CTTCTACATAAAAAACAACATCTCCTCCCTCAAGGAACAGACCCACAACTCATAAGCTCCACTATCTTCAGTCATCAAATTACCGTGGTCTTACATAAGCACAGTTACATCCCACTGAGAAAACATAGTTAACTGTCAGTTCTAGAACACAAAACTTAATTCCTAATTAATACTCATCAATGATGATGAGTTAGTTCAACACTGCTGCCAAAATGGCACTTGAACTAGGAAACTATAGTTCACTACTAGTATTTGCAGAAAATGTGCTTACACAAAGAAAAAAAAAAACAAAACACCCCTTTAAAAAAAAAAAAATACCACAATAGAGCAATGTAATAGTCAGTTACAAAGAACTTACACAAACCATCAAAGGAATGACATTTTTGCCTGCAGTATGCAGCAGGTGAAGGATTTCCCTGACAGACAAAAAGTGCCATGGAGCCCAAAGTCACTGTGTTACTGACTCCAGTGGTAGGCACCCATGCTGCTGGGGCTGCTGGGTGAAAAGAAACTTCTGGTGGGAAGAAGACCAAAAGGGAATACCACTCCCACAAATATATATTCTGAGAACACAGTATATTGAGGAGTCTCATAATGAAAGAAGCCTTTGAACTGCATCCTTGGAGAAATGGCAGGCCAACAGTCTACTGCTTTTTAAGAAGGCATTTGCTACTTTTCTGAATAGGATTTGGTGTATCCACTATCCTGCTTTTGGAGGAAATGGCAGGACTACCTGTCAACACATCCTTTACCCTCATAAACAAATAATGACATAAATAGCATGAACAGTGAATTTGGATTTGATGACTACTAGGAGATAATTAGACAACAGAATAAGAATAAAAAGAAATTGGGAATGGCAGGAACAGAGTTGCCTTTTCCCCTGACCCACTTCATCTTTGACCAACAGGATTTGAAAAGTTATATGGAACAAAACTATCATTTACTTCTTCTGACAAACACAACTGATATCCAATAAAGACAGACAATTTTAATACAGGAAAGCTCAGTCTCTTTTTATAGATTTATCCCTTGATATTAGAATGCCTCATAAAAACAGGTATCTATCTGCTAAGGTGAAAGTGAATTCTAATTGATAAACTAATCTAATCTATCTAATTCTCATTGATAAACTGAGGAAATTGACGTCAGGTTCCCTTTCATAAGGAACAAAATGTATTTAGACCATATCAAGTTTGGACTCCCAGCAAATTACTGATAACAGACATGAGGTTGTATTTTTATTTAGAAAGAAGATGTTTAACACCCTTTTGAAGACAGAGGCTGTATGTCAGCTGCAGTCATTACGGTGCAACCTTCTAGAAAATTTCAAACAATACATGTGTCATGACTGCAACTTCCTTTGATTTTCAAGGGGAACAGTAAGGAAATTACTTTTTAGAGACCTTGTGAACAACTATTTTTTTATGCTTTAGTTAGTAAACATTTGGAAACAGCTAGAATCGTCCCAGTCTTCTATACTAACAGGAAAGTTTTGCTTAATATGCATCTTATCAGACATTTCCTTTTTGTTTAAATGATACTGATAACAACACAGACTGGAAAAGGTAAATAAAATTTGCCTTGAACACTTCACTAGTAGTTTAAACATTTTTTTTCTAAGTCCCAACAAAACAATAGCTGATCATTTTACTAATTACCAAACCAGAAGTGTGCAACCACCCACAAACTTTTAAGAGAGGATATGTTAACCTGAAAAGATAATGAAAAACGAAGGAAGAAAATACTAATTGTTAAAGCACTAAACGAGTCAAGAACTGGCAGTTCTGAAGATCTGACTGGTTTTTGGAAAAGTCTAGATATTGCTCAGCAGGCCCATAATTATTCACCACTTCATCTTTCCCCATCTCTCTGCAAAGACTAACTGAATTGGAAAAAACAAAGAAATGATTATTAAAGTCAGTACTTAAACCTTCAATTCTGTGGCTATGAACATAAAACATAGGAAGTAGTACAGAAGAAAAAGGTTACTTTCAATTTTCAGCAGCTTGATATTTCCACTTTACTTTAAAAGACAGAATTTTAAAATTAAGGAAAAAAAAATCTGTATTTTTTCATTCAAGTGGTCAACCTTATCTCAAAAAAGAGAAAACAACCATCAGGAGAAAACTGCAATAAAGAATAGTAAGGCTTTATTGCTAAGAACATGTAGAGTACTTCTCCAAGTCTCCTACTTACTTTCTTGTCACAATATTGTGCATAAAGAATTCACCACAGATGTAATAACCAGCTGGACTGTAATTATGCACTCTTGAATATTTCTCCCAGACCATTCAGGAACAGCTAATAATATGAAGAATCAGAGGAACAATGGAGAGGCAGTGGCAATACATTACTTATCTGACTGACAAAGACTCATCTCCACAGAGCCATTAACTACTGTAGAGATTACAAAGATATAAAAGAAGATATTCATGATCAATTCTTACAATTTCAGAATTTTGATTTGCTTTCAAATTCATGTACATTCCAGGCTAGTCACATACTAGGCTAGAATTAAAACAGACATTTGAATAAGAATGAAATTTCTATATCAATATATTTTATAAATAGGTAGAATATACACATTAGTTGTAAATGTATTAGCGTATATATATTCATATAAATTGTCATTGACTTAATAGGCCTGTGGACAACTAACGAGAAAACATACTTTCAAACCACAGGTATGGCCATATGACTACAAAACACACATTCGTGAAAAAGAGATCTTTGGAGAGCAAATAACCTTATATAAATGATTACTATTCTGATAAGACTACTGTACTGGGTTTACGTGGCCTAGCTATGGTAATGGGGGCCCTACAGGAGTGGCTTCTGTGAGAAGCTGCCAGAAGCTTAGTCCATGTCCAGCAGAGCCAGTCCCTGGCAGCCACAAGATAGACCCACCACTGACCTAGGCTGGGCCAATCAGAATTGACAGTAACACAGTAACAAATTTAAGAAAGAAAAATGACTGTGCAGATGTACTTGTGGCCAGAGGAGCCTGGGGTGAGAACATGTGAGAGGAACAACTCTGCAGACTCCAAGGTCAGTGCAGAAGGAGGGACAGGAGATGCCCCTGTAGCCTGTGGTGCAGACCATGGTGAAGCAGCTGCAGCCCATGGAGGATCACAGGGATGCAGAGATCCACCTGAAGCCTGTGGAGGAGACCCACAGCTGAGCAGGTGGATGCCTGGCAGAGGCTGTAACCCCTGGGAGGCCTGTGCTGGAGCAGGCTCCTGGCAGGGACCTGCAGACCTGGAGAGAAAGGAGCCCACACCAGAGCAGATTTCCTGGTAGGACTTGTGATCCCATGGGGGCCCGTGCTGGAGCAGCCTGTCCTTGAAGGACTGCACCCTGTGGAAGAGTGACCCACATTGCAGCAGTTGGTGCAGGACTGCTGCCCATGGGATGGACTCACATTGGAGAAGTTCATGGAGAACTGTCTCCCATGGGAGGGACCCCATGGAGCAGGGGAAGGACTCCCCTTCCTGAGCAGTGAGAGAAACAACATGTGATGAACAGACCATAACCCCCATTCCCTGTCTCCATGTGCTGCCAGGGGGAAGGAGGTAGAGCTGCAAAGGAGGGAGGGATGAGAGAAAGGTGTTTTTAGTGTTTGTATTTACTTCTCCTTTGATTATTTTAGTAAAAAAATTCAATTAATATCTTGCAACTGAGTATGTTTTGCCCATGACAGTGCCTGGTGAGTGATCTCTCTGTGTCCTTATCTCAGGCCATGAGCCCTTCATTATATTTTCTCCCCGCAGTCCAGCTTTGGGAGAAAGTGATAGAGAGGCTTTGGTACATGCCTGGCATCCAGCCAGGCTCAATCTACTACAACTATATGTACAGGTATAACATACTGTACCTTCCCTTTTTTGCTGTAAGCATAGTTCCTGTATTATCAACTTACTCACGGATTGGTGTATTTTCATCTGATTCAATTTTTCTCCAAGATTCAGTCTATAAAAGAGGAAATAAAGAAATAGGTACAATCACACACATGCCACTAAAATCATTAAAAAATAAAACAAACCCATAACAACATATTACTACAAATAAAGTTGTCAACACTCAGGAATTGGTTCCTAATTTGACAACACTTAGCATTACTTTAAACACAAGGAGTCCTTTGTAAAACAGCTTTTTTAAATGTGTAAATCAACTGAATTTCCAAATTTCAGACACATGCTTATTGTAACATACACTAAGAAGTTTCAGTCCATATTTTTTAAGCAAGAAAATGTTTGAGTTTAAAGAAGGCCAATAGGAGATGGAATCCTTTTAAAAGGTATATAAATACTCTGTCTCAGGGGAAACTGTCAGCCAAACTTGTGAAGATACATCTTGGGATTTAGCAACTATTCAAGAAACTTATTAACAGAATGATTCCTCCCATTTTCCAGCCCTGATGGACTACGATATTACTACTATAGTTTATTCTGTAATATCAACCAACTAAGGTCTGCACAACAAATTGAATTACTCTTTTTTCAATTTAGTAAAATTACATACAAATAAAGTTGCCAGGATACTAGTACTAAAGTTGCAAAGTCAAATTGGGAAATGCTAGAAAGAAAGACATTAATTTAAATTGTTTATTTATACTTGTGTTTTCGACACATTCTCCATCTGTATAGTTTTACACTATTTGAGCAGTAAAACCCCCACCGGTTTCAGCCGAAGATCATACAGCACACAGAACAGAGCACAGTCATTTAACAGTGAGATTTTGCTTAAAATATAAAGGCATTTAATGCACAAATGCAAATTATTCTAGCTCTGTTGTGAAAGTCTGACTGCTAGTTTTCTCACTTATTTCAGTTGTACTCTGAACAGCAGCATCTGTTTCACAGGAAATAAGGCACAAAAAAAATCTGGGCAAAACTTGCTAACTTAAGGAAAGGACTTAAAAAAGTAAGTCTTTTGGCATACACAGTATGTTAAAGCACATTTTAAGTAAAATGCACCAGTGACTCAGCTGTAAAACATGAATTACAGAGAAAATTATAAACATGAAAAGTTAAAGTAAATTGCTTTGTAATGAAACACAAGAAATCCAGCTCTTTTTAGGATCACTCATCTGCTTTCACAGGTTGACTTTCTTTGCTGTTCTTTCATCCTCCAAAGCCTAGTCATCATCAGCTTCTATTACACAGACTACAGTGGCTTTGGTCTCCACACTGCCTTAACTCTTCACAGCATGTAGCTTTTTGCAATGAATGGCAAAATATTTCATTGAAAAACATCGTTTATGTAATTAAGGACTGAAATCAAGACAACATGCTTCCAGCTTGAACCTCTACCTTCCAAAAAAGTTACTTTTCGACTTAAAAAGCATTTAAATGAACACATTTATGAACATATGCACTGCCTCTCTACACACTAATTGACAAGCATGCAATAGTGATTGCACAAGATTTTTAAGAGCAATTTTTTTCTGAAAGATGTGCAGAAGTAAACGAATTATATTAAATAAGTTAAGGGGAAGTTTATAGTCAGAATAACTGAAGTGCCTCCAAAAAATTCATTTATTTATGAACTAATCTCCAACTGAAGTTATGATATATCTAAGATGGAAAAAATTTAGTCAAGTACAAACCAAAAATTACAATGTGCAATACAAGATTTGACCTGTCCAAGTCAATGACTGGGCTGTATGAACGTTAGAAATGCCCAAATGGAGTTGCCCAGTGCCAAGTCCAACCATCAGCAGTATTATGTCTCCAACAGAGTTAAAAGCACGATGAAAGCATGGTAAAAGCATCTTGAGATGCTACTCAAGGAAGTGTAGAAGCCTAACAGCTTCTGCAGTGTGATTCAAATTTTTCACCCTGGAAGTGGCACACAAGCCACTCTTTGTTTCTTCTGCTTTAACTGGTTTCCAGTGGCTAAAAGGACCTTTACTCCAATTCTACAACAACAACAACAAAAATTCCTTATAAACTTCCATGTGGGGCCTTGTTAAGGGCAATTGAAAAAATACAGACCAGATTACTGTCACCACACAGTTACTGTCACCCTTCTGCAATTCCAGCAGATGAATGAAGCAGGATTTCCTTTTACAGAAGCCACATTAATACTTCCCCAACAAAACTGTGTTGATCTGTGCTTAGCGGTATTTCTCTCTATGGCGATTTTTGTTGGTTGCTGTCTTGGTTCTTGTATTTACTTTCCCCCTTTCACTCCCTTTTTTTCCTCAAGACTGACTGCCATCTTCAAAGTATGGAAGCAGTCAGGCTCACTAATCTGCAGCACCCTCTGGAGCCCATTCTGTAGATGGGAGTTATAGTGGCAACCTGCCGGTTCACTGGCATACTGGCTGCTAACAGTGAGGTTACAGTAATTTCATACTTCAGTTTCTTCACACCTCCCGCATGTGAAAAATATTAACTTCAATATACTTACAAGAAACTAGTCTACTTGACCTCGTTAATTGCTGTACAGATACTTCAAATAGGTCTAATGCCTTTGATCTATCTGCAGTAAAGCACACACAAGTTGTTGCAATCTTCTAATTATCATTAGCATGGAGACACACAATCACAGCATGGTTTGGGTTGAAAGACATCTTAACAATCATCTGATATCAAAGATTGACAAATTAGGCCTTGTAAACCAATCATTTCACACTGTTATCACTAAACAAACCTATGAACTTCCTTATTGTCTTCTTTTTCACTGTATTTAAGCAAAACTTTACTGTAATAACTTAAGCATCTTTGAAAAACACTCTTCAAGAGCCTTTTTAACCTTCTCAACTTCCCACCTGAATTTGACCTGTCTCTATTCATTAGTCCTACCTGTTTCTCAGCAATGCAAGTTAAGTTTGAAATTCTGACCTTTTCCATGTAAGGGCTATAAGAACTTCTGCATTCTCTCTTAGAAGCTCTCAGACAGAGGTCTTTAAGACTTCTTGGGGGCAGGAGATGGTTTTTGGAACTATTTTATTTTCATTTTTTTAAAAAGAAGCACATATTTAGGGTGGGTTTCAGCTACAGTATCTTTCTTAACAGTCTCCAACCAATGTTTCTGTATAGCTTGCTCTAGTGTTTAGGGGCTGAAGAAGGGTTTTACAAGTTTCTTCGTTTTTATATGGCTTTCTTTCTGGAAAGTGAGTATCCTTAGGCCAATTGATTTGGTCCACCCTCTTCTGATATTATTTAAATTAAGACAAACAAACAAACAAAAAAATTACATAAACCAAACACAGGCCTTCCTTCTTCCACTAGCAAAGTCACAGAGCAAATCATCCTGGAAACAATGTCCAGTCACCTAATAGACAAAGTGATTGAAAACTAGCACACACCATGGAAAAATCCTGCTTTACGAACCTCACTGCACCTAGGACTGGCTGTAACAATAAAGGGAGAGCAGGCAAGAGTGCATACCTTGAATTTGGCAAGGTATTTGAGATGGTCTCTCATCTCCTTATTGCCAAGGATTTGAGATCTGAATTGAAAATTAGATACGGTGTCTGTAAAATTGGCTGAACTGTTAGGTTGAAGGGGTGATGATCTGTCATATGTAGTACAACTGGCAGCTAGCAATTATAAGTGTTCCTCAGGGATCCATTATAGAGCCAGTTCTGTTTACTGTCTTTATTAACAACCTCAAAGATGTGCTAGGGTGCCTCACAGCAAGTTCACAAATGATATAACACAGAGGGAACCAACTGAGGGCTCAACAGAGGGCTGGATCACTGCTCACTGACACTTCATAGGAAGAAAAAAAAGTGGCTGATGGGAACTTCATGAAGTTCACTAAAGGCAAAGTCCCGTTATAAAAACTGTTTAAAGAGGACATGCTAGAAGACCAATTGGCTCAAGACCAGCTTCGCAGAAAAAAATTATGTCCTTTCAACCAATATGACAAACATTAGCAGTGACATACCTTTATGGTGAAGCCTATAAACATGTTAGCTGTATAGCAGGAGTCAGTCAATTTACAGAATTTATTCTACTCAGCACTTCTGAGATGGCATATGTGGCTGTGTCTTGTTTTGGGCTCCTCCAAAAAAGACACTTACTTAAATAGATTAAGTAGAACCACGAGGTATCACAATGGTCAGAGTTAGGCATATGTTTTATGATGACAGGATGATAGAAAACTTCTGATTACCAATACCTGCTTCCTTCTATCCTTAGAAGAATTCCTTTATTGCAGGACCATTCTTGGTGCAAGAGGATATTATTGCAGCAGTTAGAAAGCAGGTCTCATATTTCACTTATGGTCTCATTTAAGAAACTCAATTCCTCCTGTTGAGTTCTGTCTCTGGAGTTGTGCTCTTTGTGGCTGACTGAATAAAGTGTCTTATATGTAGAAAATCATATATGGCACACTACACCAAACTGAATAAGCTGCATGCCACTGGGGTGACTGCTACCTGCATCCTGAGTTTAATTTTAAACAGATTTTTTTTTTTTTAACAGATTATTTTTTTAACAGATACAGCTTCTCTTTTTGAAGCAATTCCCCTCTCCTCTCCTCTCCTCTCCTCTCCTCTCCTCTCCTCTCCTCTCCTCTCCTCTCCTCTCCTCTCCTCTCCTCTCCTCTCCTCTCCTCTCCTCTCCTCTCCTCTCCTCTCCTCTCCTCTCCTCTCCTCTCCTCTCCTCTCCTCTCCTCTCCTCTCCTCTCCTCTCCTCTCCTCTCCTCTCCTCTCCTCTCCTCTCCTCTCCTCTCCTCTCCTCTCCTCTCCTCTGTCAGTTAGTTTCCTTTACTGTTTCTAACATCTGAAGTCTGCTAATCTTCTGTTCACTAACTTTTAAAGTTTTGAATGCAAATATTAGACTGGCTTAAGGCCAACATATTTGCACTAAGTAAATTTCTAAGTGTTCAAGTGATCTGGAAATAGATACTATACTGATTTCTGCTCACAATTCCATTTTTTTAATCTGAAGAATACAATTAAACCTTTAAACTACTTTAGTTAGAACTTGTAAAAAGGAAAAAAAAAAGCTTTGTATATACATTATAACAAGACCTACACATCTAGTTCACTTCTCTAAAATTAATCATAAAAGCACCATAGGCTGTTCTTTTTGCTTCAAGATTGGTCTTCTTGAAGAGCATAGCTCTTTGCAGAGGCTCTGTAATTGGTACATTCCTCAAGAAAAAGTGAACAAGATTACTTGAAAGAAGCACCACAGAATGTTCAAGTATGAATTTGCAAAAAGAAAGAAGGGACTTCAAGGAATTCACGGCTAGTGAAGAAGCCACAGAAAACTGCTGAAGTGTAATTCAACACTGAAAGAAATTACTCATGCAGTGGCAAAAAGCAGGGGTGGGGGAAAACACTTGCTTTCCAGTCTTTCATTTACAGCATTATCTCCCCCATTTTCTCAAAGAAATATGTCAACTTAATAGGTAAGAAGTGCATTTTTTTTCTGAAATTCTCTCCATCTCCAGAATAATTTAAATTAGTCTGAAGACAAATATCTCACTGTTTCGTCACCCAAAAGTGGGATTGCATTTGACAAATTATGTGTGCCCCAGCAGACTTTTAAACTGTTCACATACAACCCTTTTACAAAGCAGATTAGGTATCTGAATTCACCTGTGATCCAGCTGCACAGATTCCAGTGACATGAGCTGCTTCCCTCATTTACTGAGGGTAAAAGAAACAATCCTGTAACTCAAAGGATCAAAACCAATTTTTGTGTGTGGTAATGAAGACTACTAACTTACTGGAACTACAGAGTCAGAACAGCAGTGCCAAATTTCAGATACTGTGAACAAGAGCTTCTAAAACTATTTTAGCAGATTAAGCAAATATTTGCTGCTATTATCTTAAACATATGCTCACTGGATTTACTGCACCAGCTTTTGCAACATCCACTTTCAATGAACACATCAAACAATGGAGAGAAAGAAATGTGTCAGGTTTTGGTCCTAACTGAAAAGGCAATTTCTCCGACCACTGTTTTTGATTCAGCAAGTTCTGAGTAAAGGGCACCACGTTTATGTCATCTGAAAACATCCAAAACACAGACACAGACTGAGAGATAGAATCTTTTAAGATATTTCAAAAGTGGGAAACTAGGTTCTGTCCAAAGTGCTCCTAAGCTGATTGCAGACTTAAGGCATGGAAATTGAAATGAAACCTGTATTAGTACTTGTCTTCTCCATCTTTTGACAGTAGAAACACTGGCAGTTGATGATGTTTCAAGACTAGGCAAGAAATCTCTTATGTTAATATCCATTTAACTGTCTGTGTTTATATATTTTTTTTTCTCCTAGGATTTTCCATGGATTTCACATTTTACAATTACTGTAACTACAAGCTTGATTTTAAAAAGAAAAAAATAAGAAGTATATTTTAAACTTTTTATATCAGATATTAAATAATTGTTTCTCCTAAATAAATCCAGTAGTCACTATATGAAGTGAAAGAAATTGAAAGTTTATATCGCAGATAAGGTTCAGTACACTTCCTACTTTGGATTATAATATTAAATGGCACAAGTATTTGAGCACAAGTATTTCTTTCCCAGGAGGGAAATTCAGTAATTAAGGAACTGCAGGAGAAGCATAAGCCTACAAAAATTTGCAAACAGTCAACTGTCTGCTTTGGAAAGCAGTAACATCAAACACGGACAATGTTTTCAGTTTACCTTTTCACAAGTCCTTTAATTGTAATGTGTCAGTTGACAAGCAAAGTGGCCTTTTAGTTCTTTTCTTCATACTATGTATCTTTTTGCTTGAGTAAGGAAATACGTAGAGCATATGAAAATTAATAAATCAGCATTTTTTGAGGAAATTTTCTGTCTTTTTAAAATTGAAATTTTAAAATTCTATGGCTGCATGTTATTTCTGTGGCATCTCATAAATGCAATATCAAAATTATGTCTACTAAACCGTACGAAAACCCCTCAAACCCCTAACCATTTTGCAAGAAATGAGGAAGAACTAGAAACTGAAGTTCATTTAAAGATGAAACCCCCACACAAAAGGAAGAATATGCTTCCTATTGTACGTATTCAAGTGCTGCTAAGCAAACCATACACAACATTACAAAACTAGTCAAGTTCTAAATTGAAATACATACAGCAATGTGGAACTCAAAATGAAGCCTATGGTTATCACAATAGAAAAACAAAAACTTTTATATGGAAAGAAGTTTGTTCTGTAGACTCAGAAAAGATAAACCTTTGAACTATAATTCAAGAATGTGTGGTAGGATTTGAATACAATGAAAATATGCAGGTCAAGAGAAAAGACAAAGCAACCTAGTTGTATTAACTGGTCACTTCCAGCTCATAAATTCTCATCTTCACACTCTGTCTCTTGACCAAGACTACTACTGCATTTTATTGTCCATCACATTTCTGTTGTGTACTCAACACATTATTTATTTACTCACAATATTATTTAACTCAACTTTTAAAAAACAGAAATTCCTGGGATCTATTTTTAATAATAGAGAGATACCAGATACAAACTTTGCACAAGCGTTTTTATCTAATACTGTTAACAATTTTAACAACTTGCACCATCTTTTTTATTGGCATAGGGAGTAGGGCTGTTTCAATACATAGAGTGTTGAAAAGCCAGAATTCTGTAAATAACTTCTTATCCATCAATAAATTTTTGGAAAAAACTGAAATAAAACCTAACTAAATCCGAATGGTCTTAAAAGTAATACAAATACAGTTCAGAATTGTCTCTGAACAATTGTCCCTGAAATTTACATAAATAACATATACATAAATAACATTAGACAAAGGAGATTTCTTGCAAGGAATATGTATCAGCAGTACAAAACCAAAGAAAATAAGTCACCACTGAATTAAACTTTTATAAAATTTCTTTAAGTCTAAACTTGTATCTGCAATGGTAATGCTAACACAGAGAGACATTTCTAAAAGCTTGCATTGTTGAAATTGCAATTATCACTTGGCCTGTATCTAGATGCACTTTTTTCATATGTTTATTCTGATCAATATGGGTTGGTTTTTTAAACCTAAAAGATAGAAAACATTTTCAAATAAAGTCAAACAACTCTCTTCTGATTGCACTGTGGGAGTCTTTACAGTCCTGATTAGTTTATATTTAAGATTCAGGGAGTCCTAGAGAAGACTGTATAACTAGAAAATGTATCCTGAAAATCTGCAGTAACAACCTATCAAATTTGCCAATAATGAAGGTTAGATAATCATGAAAGATATGACTGCTATTTCTAATTTTAGGACTACACTAATCCTATGTCTGTCTACTAGATTAATTGAAAATGGTCTCTGCAATAACTATTCAGCTCCCACACAGAATTTGCAGCTTTTAAAAAGATACGGGGGGAAAAAAAAGACTAGTTTTGCAATGTAGTTGAAAGAGTAATAAAAACTAACAGACTGAAAAAAGTCCAGAATTTATGAGTTCTTCCAGAAAAAATGTCTTGCTCTTATTTATTCTCCCATGTACTTTCTAGCAGTGTTGCTAAGTTTAAAAGATAGCCCATCAGCTGGGGGAAAAGTGACTTAAAGCAATACAAAGTCCAGAAACTACTGCACAGCTTTTCAGCTTTATGCACACCTGAAACTTCTTAATAGCCTTAAGTCTTCAGCAAAAAGAGGTTACGCTGCTTGTAAGTATATTGGACAGATTTTAGTGTATTTCTTCAGTAAGTTTTTTTCAACAATAAACATTTCCTTATCTGCTTCCAAAACAAGCTGATCTTCTTACAATGTAATCTCCTCCAAAGTATTTTTAAAGATTATTTTGTTGACAAGAAACAGGGCAGCAGCAATCCTAGATGCTCTAGACTAGGCTGTCAAAGAACTTCCAGCTCCAAGGAAGAGACACTTGAGTCAACAAGCATCCTAAATTAGGATGCAACAATCAGCATCCTAAATTAGCAGGAATCTACTGGCATATCCTAGAAGACTATCAGGATCTTCTAATATGGTGGGTCAGATTTATGTGTTTTTAGAGACTGATAACAACATCAAAGTCCTTTGTTTACTACTATTAACTTCATGAAAAAAATCACTCTTCTTATTTGAAACACATTTGGAAAATGCACCATCAAGACCAGGAAAGCTTGCAGCACCCTGTTTTATGTACAAATACTTCATTTCTAGCCTCCAACTATGATTGCCACAGTCTCAATTAGCAGTATTAAAATAAGGATATTCAGAAATCAAGAGAGATCAAATCTATGCAGATAATATTTTATGGTGGTATTACAGGCATTTTTCAAGGTATTGATCTTGACCCACAATTAGAGAATCTGCTGTTTCCAGTATCACACAATATTCTCGGTTCTATTTTTCATTATATAATACTTTTGATTACTCCTCCTTTTTAAGTTTTATTTTTTTTAATACTCACCCACTTGGCATACAGGAAGAGGTAGCATATTAAAAATTGTGCTATAGAATCAGTTATGCAAAAATAATTACTTCCAATTTCTTTTAGAATATAGCCAGGCATCAGCAAGAAATTCTTTGTAACAGTTGCTTACTTATCAAGTTACTAGAATAGGAGAAATGCTCCCACCATCTGTATATAAGCAGGGCTTCTGCAAAATATACTCTCTCTTGCTAGAACAAAATATCCTAGTACTCATCATTTTTAATTGTCAGCAGTTCTAAAGATACCATCAGGAGCCCTCACACAGCTCCAAATCTAAGGTACATGTACACATGTGCACTTGGGTCTCAATGCATTAAAGAAAAGGTAATTTAGAAAGACAGCCTGAGCTATAACATAAACTTTCTCTCTGCACTTATGAATTTAAAGGGCTCCTTCCCTCCAGAGTTGCTGACCCTGGGTTAACCCATTGCCAGAAGACTCTAGTTAGTCCTCTAGCAAACAACTGCCTCCTGAGCAATACACATCCCCTAAGTCAGCCATTGCTCATCAGCAGCTTTCAGCATTCACAGGTAAGACAAGCAGGAGACTTCTAAACTCCCCTGCATACAGATAAAAGGAATTAAGAGAGCAGGCTCATGGCAGTCTAAAATAAACATCCAAACAAACAATAAGACATTTTTCCCATTTGTCCCAGGGAATTTTATCTGGAAAATAAAACCATGCAGAGAATCTAATTTCTAATAGAGGTGAATACTTAAGATGGAATAACCCACTGAGGAAACCGACTCCTTCCCAAGGATTACATGTTGTAAAGACTGCAGCAGGATGACTCTTTGGAGAAATAAGCACAACCAACCACAATCTCTTAATGCATATTGTTGCTGGTATGGACAGATACCAGGGGGCTAGTCCAGGAGCTGCTGCAGTCAGGGAAGCCTTCCTCTGAGTCCATGAGGTTAACTATTGCCTTTTCAAATGTTTTCCTCTAGAGTCATGGAAGACTGTTAAAGACAGGAAAGCCAAATTAAAAAAAAAATCAGACAGAAAAAGACTGCTAACTAAGCTTTGCATGCTCTTTATCACAGTCCTTAACAACGGACAGCAGCATTGCTTATTACAGTAACCAAAAAAGTAAGTTCTAAAGACCCTGGGTCAACATAGCGTCAAAGAATTTTTTTCTTATCCTAAGCTTAAATTAAACAGCCTAATAATTCTTGCAAGGAAAACAGAATAGCAGAAGCAGCTCTGTTTCTTCTCCTCAGAAAAGAAAGGTGCTTGAGAAGACAGCACATCAACAGAGAAACATCTAGGTAAGTAAAGCTGAATTGCACTTTCTGCTCTTTAGCCTTCAAATTTTTAGAAGGGTAAAAATTCTGCTCTGTAAAACTAGAGCAGGGCACACATGCTCATTACGCATACTTCTGTAAAAAGCCCATACAAATAATATAGGAAGAAGCTGTCAAAAATGGTCTCCTATGTAACAATTTAAAAATTAATTTTAATTTTCTGTTACTCCAAAATTATTTCAAGTCAGGAGAACCAAGTCAGGCAGAAACTTCAATTTTTACAAGGGAAATACTACCCTGACAGAAATTTGTCACTTCCTTCCTACTGCATTAGGATTCAAGTACATTTGCCTGCAGGAAGTGTGAAATATTCTTCCTACATGGGTCTGTATATTTTATGTATCAAGTGACAGCCTTGGAAACTGAGAGCAAACCTGGGAAGAGGTGTTTAACATAGACTGTAAGAGAGCAAAAAGCATTACATATGTCTGAGGATAATACTGCCAAGAGTAAAGCAGAAAGTACTAGCATTACTCCAATTCTGTAATCATTCACACTATCCAGAATGATTTACTGAAATTCCTTCACAGGAAAAATATTGTAAAATTACATTTTACACTAAGAATTGTATAATCCTAATTAACCAAGGAAATGAAGTATTTGACTACACAGAGTCATTAAGCTATCTTACTTGCACATCTACTTCCCAGAAATATGTCTTTATCATTCTTGTTTCCCAATTCAGACACTTGTAGGACTAATGAAAACTGCAGGAAGAGGTATCTGGTGCTGCTAAGTAAAGTCTCCCTGATTTACAGCCCACATTCAGGAGAAAAAAAGGATAAAAGCAACTCCCCCCTCAACAGCTTGATGCCTGTTCACACAACAAAATAGTGAATAGTCTCATAGTTGTCAAGAATACCTTTTGAGATATATTTCAAGTTAATAGTCACACCAAAGTCAAAGAAGCACTAGTGCCTAAGATAGCTTCAAAACACAGCAAACCTTTAGTTTGCAAAAGGATGATAGAAATCCATGCCTAATATTTTATCTACCATTTAGTAATCTTTAATTTGTTTCACTGTAGCACAAAACCTAGCTTATTTATGAAGAAGTGTTTAACAAAAATACGTTACATTGTATGAATTGTGTTTATTATCCTAATTTGATGCTGTCCAGTCCTTTAAAATAAGACCATCAGAACAGCCTCATAAACAGTGTTTGTGCCTGCAGTTAGTTCACAAAAGATTCAACTTCAAAGGCCAAGACTGGGGTAACCACTGCCACCGATATAACTCAGCGAAGATCAGAGCACAAGGGTACATCACCCATCATATGAATATCAAGAGAATTTTGTTGTTGTATCAGTCCTTCTAACCTTTATAAACCTCATATGACAATACACTAAAGCATCTTGCCTACAGCCTGCTGTTAGTATGGAGCTCGTTTCCAATAATGCAAAATAAGGATAAAAAATAAATTCCTTAATTTATTTCTTCCACAAAAGTATTTGATCTTAAGCAAAATTTTGACAATACCATGTTTATAATCATGTGTTTGAAAAAACCAAATACAACAATAATTCTTAGAAAATGCATTCTGAATTCCTTAGAAATTTGAAAAATATTCAAAAACATTAAGATAGGTTAAACTTCTGCATGTATATGCATATTCTGCCTCATAAAACAAAAGAGTAGTTTATCACAAAGATCATGCTGGGTCACAGTAAAGGTCCGCTAAGCACCACATTTGACTTTCTAGAATTACAAAACAGTGCACTTTAGGAAAGAGTTGAAGAGATAAAGCAAGAATACGTTAACAATATTTAATACATTTCATTGTAAAATATTATTTTCACTCTCTGAAATAAATGTTTCTACATTTTTTCAAAATTTAGTTGTTTAAGTTCAATAAAATATTGTCAAAGCTGAAATACATGGAATCATGAAAATTTACAATTTCCTTCCAAAATCAGTACTATGTAAAGGCAAGTGGAAAATTAGCACAGTATGTTAGATTCATCTTGCCAGAATGTACCAAGCACTGCTACCTTTACCCAAAATCCCAGAACTTTACAGAAAGTACTATACAGAAACTTACTTTATTACTCACTCCTTATTCTCTTAAAATAGCATGTCAGCAGCAATCAGTGTGCTTTGGTGTTAGAGACTATAGGTTCATAGGCTTCTTCTATGAACATTTGGTACATTAATATATTAATATTAATATAATATTAATATAACACACTTAGTACCTCTTTATTTTTATACATGCGTACATATCTGAAGACTAATAAATCAGACTTCCTTCTAAAAGCTGAAGATCTTTCTCTAGGTCAGACAGAGGAATAAGAAAAAGACAGTTCTTTTGCATTATAGTGTGCTTACCATCAGTAGAACAATTAATTTCTAAACCAAATAATCTATAGAAATCACTTTGATCCAGCAGCAGGGCAAGCAATAGGTCTGTGCAAGCAACACAAAGGAAAGTTATCACAGTTTCCTTAACTTTCTTCACCATCTCTCTGCTTTTTTTGACCCTGACAATGTCCTTATTTATCATTAATGCAACTTTAACTGTGTTTACCTGCTTCTATATTATGAAAAAAAATGTTTAGCAACATTACTCATGTTTTCAATGTGACACAATTCCATCATATCTGAGAAGGCACTGATGTACAAGACAAGGCAAGTCTGATTACATATGAAAGAACACAGGAAAAACACAAACACATTTGATATAAAAAAACACACTAAAACCTCAAATTTGTAGGCTACCTAAGATGCAGGAAATACAAGATATAGTGGACTCAGGTAAGAAATGTTCTAGAGACAAGCTTAACAATTAAGAAGCATCAATCTCATCATCGTTGACAGAACCCTCTCACTAGAAAAGGGCTGACACAGTGCTTGGTGAAAATGTAACTGAAAGCTTGTTAAAAAAACCCAAACACCTAATTCTCTTCACAAAAAGGGCCATTTTGTTCATTATGCAAAAGCTCCTACATGACTTCATATGTCATTTTACAGTTCTGACTTTGGTCCTTTAAAAACATCTTTTAGAAATGATACTTTGCATTACACCAAATTCTGCTGATTTCCTACATTGCAATTTATTTGTTGTGCAGTATTTCCCACTTTCACACTCGAGCCTGTCATTTTCACTGAGCAGTATTCAGTTCAGTCAGTAAGCATGCACTTTGTCAAAACCCTCAGAAGAGTCCAAGACTACCTGCAGAAAAGGCTGAAATTGCTTTCACTAGAATGAAAGGTAGTATTTCAGATTTTTATCTGTCCTAACCTAAACAAAC
The DNA here is from genome assembly GCF_963662255.1 of Cinclus cinclus. Taxonomy (NCBI): domain Eukaryota; kingdom Metazoa; phylum Chordata; class Aves; order Passeriformes; family Cinclidae; genus Cinclus; species Cinclus cinclus. The sequence goes on from NC_085084.1 coordinate 52,333,954, forward strand.
ACATACACACCATCATTTTAATTGTATATGCCTCTGAACTACAGAATTACTAATTGCAGAGAAAGGTAAACAAGAGCCCTGATCTTTTAGATTTGAGTAATCATTAGTAAGATGTCTGCTACATCCCAGCACTCCTAAAACTGAGAACCAGAAAGATTACTTTACAAAGAAAACACACAAGTCAGAAAGGCTGTATGCTCTAGGTGACACTTTAATACTAGTGCAGTGTGAATGCATTTCATTGCATATTAATCTGGTACATGCTGTATCTATTGAGTGAAATAAAGAAAAAGTTACCGGGATATTTAGATGTTGGACAAAACAATGGAGGTTTAAAAATAAAAGTCTTTGATGGTCAGGTAACTCCTATTGCCTGAAACTGTCAAGATTATCAAAACTGCATTTTTCAGCAGGTTCTCTAGTTAAAGGAGGATAGAGGGAACACACACTCAAGAAGCAAAACAACTAATACAGCCTATATTTGTATTTCTTACTGCTAGCATCCCAGCACACTTAATTCAGCTTTTCTTCACCATATCCATTCTGCCAGCTAGAAAAGGCAAGAGACATCACATGACATTGCTGGTAGTAAGATAGGCTTCTGTGAACTAGTTGGTCACATACCACTACACCAGGACAGTTGTTTTCATTTCACAGGAATAAGGAAAGCAGAAACCATGGCCTTGTTTTCCTAAAAAAAGAAAAGCTTATCAGAAACATTTATTAAATACCTGCTACAGCAGAGAAAGGATATGACTGAGCTTGTAGTGACTCCATATGCTTCAAAGAGCCAGAGCATACTTCCTATAAGGGATGACATGGACTGCTAAGCATTTATACAGACAACAGATTTCCAGCTAACTGTGAAAATGATAACTTAACGTCATTATGTCTAATGTTGAAGACTGCTCTTTGTCAAATAACTGAGTTTTACTGGTATCTGTACAAGGTTGCCTACAAATAATATAAAATGAAAGATGCAAAATTGTAAAAATTCCACAATAGTTTATATCCAGTCATCTATACGTTTACAAAGTCTGTACCTAAAGGCCAAAGGGACAGGGTATCCGTATGCTCCAACTAACTAGCTTTTGATATGGAGATGTGGAAATAGTTTAAATTAGCCAGCTTGCAATCAGGTAGCAGAACAATGGATGTGCAGTGAAGCAGTTCTATGGAGTGGGACCTGTCAGTCCTTCAGGTCAACAAGCTGTCCAAGAGCCAGTAGTGTGTCCTGGTGGCACATTAGGAACAGCATTGCCAGCAGGTCGAGGAAGGTGATCCTACCTCTCTGTTCAGCCTTGCTGAGGCCACATCTAGACTACTGTGTCCATTTCTAGGCTCCTCACTAGAAGGAGTCATGGAGCCCCTAGAGCTAGTCCAGGTCAGGGCTAAAAACATGATTAATGTATGTGCGTATTAGAGACATTTTACATCACTATTCTATCCCTCAGAAGATGGGAAAGAAAAGTCTTTCTTACTGATTAAATACATAAAAAGCAACAACAGATAATCCTGTTTTCCAAATACTCACTCTTTGGCTTAATCTGAGAGAGAAAATATAGATATTCAAACCTAAAACTACTTAAACTGAAATAAAATCCCTACACAGACACTCTTCTTTAAGCAATGGTGTTTTGGTATGTTCTACGTCAACTTAAAATAACAATCAGTAGGCTCTATCAAATTAAGTGCATTCACAAAAGCTATGGGCTAACCTGATTTATTTACACTGCTTGTAATATTACACACATAATTAACTGGTCCAACTCCATAGATCATGTCCTTTATCCACAGAATTTAAAAACAATAGATGCAATATAAAGAAGCTCTATCCACATGTCTAAAATGTACAATAAATTTAGTATTGACTTTCTTCAGAAAACGAGCTGAAATCCTGAAAGCCTTCAACAAATTAAAGAATGTCATTGTTAGAGAAAGACAGATATAAACCCCACAATTACACGTTCATTTTCTCCTTACTTCAACTAATAGTAAGTGACATTACCCACAAGGAGCAAACAGCACCTAAATCCACACAAGGAGTTCACCTGAATGAACACAATGCTACACTGGCTTCTTTACTAAATCCTTACTATGCGGACTTTTATGAACCCATTTTGTCTCATAAATTCCACATTTCGAAGAGCTCAACAGTTTGCTCGTGCCACATCACCACAGTCTAGTCTAGATCAATGAGCTACAACATACCAGAAACAAGAGTGTTCCCATAAATGTGACTGGAATGTGACTTTGTCTAGGAACTCCAGAAAAGCAGTCTAACTGTACTAACCTTCATGGTGTGCACAATATATAAGCAATCTCTCTTGTATGGCTTTGTGTGAAAAAAGAGGCTTATGTAATTGCTCTTGAGTTACTATTGCCTGTGGTGAATGTGTTCATTAGTGATGGAAGGGGAATTACATGTACGCAATTACATACATGGCAAGAAAGTGTTCTTTCCTACATAAAAATAAAAAATTAAAACCCACAAAATAATTGCATGTGATAATTTGTTGCTATAGTTTCAAAACAGTGAAAAAAAGATAACAACAACGAACTGACAAAAACAAGAACACAATTTTAACCGGCAGATATAAGAATACGCCATGTAACACAGCTACTGGCAACATCGCCTATAATACACCAAGGGAGATTATGGTCAACACAAGGACTTACATAGAACAAAACAATTTGCTGCTGTTGAAATTCTGTGATAGCAGCCTTCATGGTATTGCCGCAAAACGGGTTTACATTGTGATCCACGGGGAAAACACATTTTCTTTAATGCTGACAAAAACAAAGTCTGAATAAAACTTTCTATGATGTCTTGATTCTTAAATTAAAACAAGAAATCATAGTCACTTACAGAAAGTGTTAAATCACAGGAAAGGACTAATTATACAATACTAACTTCCTTTTGTCTAGTATAAAAGGACATTTTTTTACTTTGCCTGCCTGAGTGTAATAGCCTATGAATTATGAGATCAAAGCAGCAAACTGTATGTTTTCTAAAGTAAGAGTTTCCTTCACGAAGTTTTACACTTACTACAGCTGAAAGAGCTGTGTGAAGGGATCAGCACTAAACCCAAAGGACAGGCTGTGCACAGCAAGAAAGAGAGCAACTCCCTCGTGCTTTTTGCAGGTCACTACCAAGGACCATGTTAGCAGATCCACACCAGACCCTTAACAGGCAGCTCTGCTGCTACCAGTAATTAGCTTGGACAGCTCTGGCTCCAGGAGTAGCAGCAAGGCTACACCATAATGAGCTCAGCTGGGATTAGCAGGACAGGGCAGGGAACCAAGAGAGCTGAGGCATTCTGCATTGCGTATGTATCACAGAGATCAAACAAGGATGGCTGGCTAGGTTATCCCCTCACCACCTCATTCCAAAAATGAAGCACGGCAGTGTGTAAAATACAGGCTAATGAAGAGCGACACCTCCAACAGATGAGAGCCACATTAATTAACACAATCCCTAGATCATGGAATACAGTTTCTGTTAGTGCTAGCAAACTTGTAACTTGTCACTGATTTAAGGGGGAGAGAGAAGGAAGAGAAAAAAAAAAAGAGCTGATGTTTTCCTTTTCTGCTTTTGGTGGATGCTTTTATAATGGAATTTTGCAAGGAATTCCTCTTGTATGGCCTGTTAAGCCTTCAGAAAAAAAGTATGTTTCTTTAACACCATTTGAGAAACAAACACTTCTCAATCAAAGGGAGCTTTTCATGGTCCCTTTTAAAAAGAGATAGTTCATTCTACATCACATCAGGATCCTCTTGACAAAGCTGACAGGAGACTGTACATTGGTATCTGCTTTTACTATTTTCAAGCCTGTTAATGAGTTTAAAAAGGTTGTATTTGCTTTCAAAGATCTAAATGTTTTAGGAGAACAAGAATAAAAGCACCCCTGCTTTCAGAAAATACAAATTTTCAAGTACAGCATCCAGTGAATCTGAATTTTGTATGAAGTATATGTTCTGAGGCACAAAACATTATCTGTGGTAATAAAGAGAAGTTCAATTATATAGTTTCAGACAGATACTGTGCTAGTATGATGCCATGCCTCCCAGGTGACATATGGCAGAATAGTGTCACCCACATTCTGACATTACTTTAAATATTGGTATGAGAAAGAAGAAGTTAAAATCATCACATAATCTCTTGGAAACAAAGGGAAAATCATCAGCTCCCCTGATGACCCAACAAGCCAATCTGGAAATTGTAACTCATGTCCACTATAAATCACACTGTCGTTCTACAGTTTAATAAAGGAATTAATTATCTGTGGACAAGATAATACATTAAGAAAAAACATATTGACATTAGAAGTACAGAAAAAATAAAATTAAAATATTTAACAGTTTTTCTGTAATTAAAGTATTTTTAGGTATTTTAATAAGTCCAAAGATAAAAATTGTCTTAAAAAATCCTTTACAAAATCAATTTAAAACTCTGCAATCCAAATTCCTACTGGGCATAGAAATAAACTCTCAGACAATGTGGTAACCTCCTAAGACCCCCATCATCTTTGCAGTCACGTACATCAGTGCAAGTTGTGTGTACACTGACAGGTGGATTAGGTCCCATCAGCTGCCAACTCAGTAACAGATACTAATCTATGAAGAATATGGAGAATGGGGTCCTCCATCACTTACAAAGGACCAGAAATGCCACATAAGCACCTGATACTGAGTTCTTAATGCAGAATTTACATTACAGAAGCACTACACAGATTTTTGAGGTACCAAAATAAGAGTCTTATTGTTACAGACTGTTTTTATTTGTGTCTTGTCTACTTTCCTTTGTTTAAGCAAATTAAAAATAAAAACCAAACCTCCTTTAGTGTGGCTTCATACAAATCTAATCTTTTGACAAAAAATACTGAAACCCTGTTATTTTCAGCTCATCTAAGATATGAAAAAATTAGATGACTAAGTGAAGACTGAGCATTATATTCTCCCAAATACCTACTTTTCCCAAATACATTCATTATAACACAAGGTCATGTCATTTACTTTAAACAGAAACAGAAGTCACCTTTGCCTCTCTTTCCCTTTTCTTTTACATTTTTTTAACTGTCAGAACGAGAACACCCAGTGCTTCAATGTATATCAAGATCAAGATATTAATGTCTTTATCTACTTCAGTTTTTTAAATCTTGTTAGCCTTGGCCTGTCAGTGGATATGAAAGACTGTCTAAGCATAGACATAGAATTAAATAAATTCATTGAATTTAGTAACTATCATCATTAAATCACTTCCAGATTGCACTAAATTTAAAACAGTGAGCTAGAAGTAAAAATTCCATACTTTTCCTAAAAAACCCCAAACCTTTTCATTATAATTTAACCAAACAGATTTGCCATTATGCTTGGGTGTTTCAAAAAAGGCTCCTGTGCTACCACCAATGCCTATAGCAATCTTGTACTTTACCATTGTTTTCATCCACACTTTTTTTTCCTTTTTTAAAGACAAACTGCTCCTAAGTAAATGCTAGTATTTCAAAGCAATGCAAATCTACTAAGATAGGCCATAGCATTACTTATATATGAGGAACAGTTTATCACTCACAGTAGGATGCTTTATGTCACCCCAGACTCTGAACAGCTACCAGTTTTGCAGCATTTTCTGTGACTCTCCTTTTTTTCAGAGAGAGTTATAAAGCTAGTGTCAAGATCAGTCAGTATTGTTCTAACTGCAAAAATAATTATTTTTAGTAAAACACACAAGTTTTTAGCATGCACCCAACAGCTCAGTAAAGCCCTGCTAAAGCCACAAGGAAATTATTTTCCTGAAATAGGTCCTGAAAAACAGCAGTGCTTCATAACTGAACTGATAAGAAATGTTTTCATACCTCCAATTACATCTGTTTACCAAAAATTCTATCTGCTAAGGACTTAAAAAAGGAAGAATTTTTGCATAAAATTTTCACTGTTCTGTATAGAGCCTAAGGGAGAATGATATACAGAATGCTCATTATGCAAATTTTATGTGGTATATTCTTTCCTCTTTCCATTAATAAAGATATATTAGCGCATTTTTCAGTGAAATTATCAGAAATAATTTATTTTTAAATAATTTAACAGATTAAAACACCCTGCTTTCATGCACATATTATTTTATATTTCCCTTATAAGGAAGGAGATTTTAGCTTCAGTTAATGTATGAATCACTAAATGTTAGAGGAGGTATTATTTCTATATTTTAATGAACAAAACCACTTTGAAAACTATGAGCAACTGTTTTGTTACAGAAAATTAAAAACATACAGACAACAAAAAGATTAGTGAGGTATTAGATAAACATAAGTAAGGAATCCTAGCTGACCTTTGTCGAGTACTCAGGCTCTCAGTGAGAGCCTAAATAAGTCAAGATCAATATATTTCCTCTTGGTTTCAACTGTAATTTTTCTCATATGGGGTAAGCCATGTATTCTTCTTTAACAAAGGATAGTCTTGATCACCACACAGTACCTTCTTCTTTCAAATCACATTGCCTTTTGAATACCTATGTAATACTTCTATTCAGATTTCTTGTGTAAGGAAAAGGTTTTTAATGAGCTATGTAACTTACCTGCTATCACCCTCTTCCCACTGTTTTAATTGCTTTTTTAGTGCTCTGTAGTTGGTCTGTAACATCTGCAGCCTCTCTTCATGTTTTCCATAGGCTGCTCTTAACTCAAAAGATTCTTGAGACTGTATGAAACGAGAAAAACAAAATGAGAGTTGGACAAAATGCAAGAGACTGTTACACAGATCATATGAAACAAAAGTTCTCTTCTAACAACTACTATGTGACTCAGAAACCTAAATAGAAAGAAATAGAAATAGAACTCACAGTTCTAGAGGTCAAAGTTTACTTATTACTACTTCACAAAATTCTGCTGATTTGGCAATTCACTTAAATACTATTTTCATGCTGATGAAAGTTTTAAAAATTTTAAAATGTCAGCTTTTATCTGGTGAATGCATAGGCCTAATACATTTTAAAACATGCAGACAGAAAAAGGATTGTTGTTTTGTCATTTGGACTGCTTTTTTCCGTTTTTTTTTTCCAGTTGAAAATTGATCTGTGTATTTTCAAGGGAAATACTGGCCACATAAGAAAAACTTCTATTTAAATGGCTTCAGGATTTTCTCACATACTAAGTTGTTTCTGTAAATATATATACACCTGCAACATCCAGACTTTGTCCTCTAGTAACGCAGCAAATAAAAAATAAAAACAATTTTTACAATAGCTTTTATATAATCAAAACCATACAAAATAAGTCACAGAACAAAAAGTAAAATACACCTTGATTTATATTACATGATAACATCATGTAAGCTTAAAAAAAACCTTTCTTAAATGGCAATACAATGCTCTGGGAAAAAAAAATAACACTAAAAAGAATCATTTCAAAGTACACAGCAAGTTAAACTCTGGCATACACTCGTAAAGAATTCACCAGCAAAGAATTCATTATGCTGTAGCAAAATTTGCAATCAGAGCTTCATTTTCAGCTCAATGGGAGCTCTGCTTTTAGAGCAACTACAGAACTAAATAAATCAGAATACTTTATTTGCAAGCATTTACTGCTTATATATAAGGAGGACTTTGCAGCATTAGTCAATAAATTAGACAGACAAATAGTCAGAGTTGCAAACAACAAAAATTGAATCCTACTATAAAAACATGGCAAGGGTTTCCAGAGTTCTGCTAACTACAAAGTACCTATACTAAGCTTGGCTTGCCAAATGTAGCCCAGCTTTCATGACGAACAAAGTTGAAAGCTACCAGCTAAAGTTCCAAATGGTATTATACACAAAATTCTAGTAGTTCTCTGGAAGTGACTCAGGGAACACAAAGAGAAGATTTAGGAACATAATCGAGTCCAAAGTCACTGTGCCATTAAATACTTTCAAAAAGTGGTGGTCGTAGGTATTTTTCTGAAACAACCTCTAAACCAAATACATTTATAAATTTTGTGTTATTAAAAAGTACTTTAGATTGGTTTTAAGTGACTCATGCAAATACCACAATGATATTATAAAGAACACATAAATAGCAATATAAATCTTAGACTAGGAATACGGAGACCATTATCATGCTTTGCAAGAGGAAATTTTCATAAGAATACAGTTACAGATGAGTTTATGAGAAAAGTTCATGAAACAACTGCATTGAGACTGTTTGACACGGCTAGCAAAAGCTGGTCAACTCTGGATGGCTACTGGAAAATAATGTCTTCAATATAAATCCTCACAACCTTATTAGTGTCAATGCCCTTTCAGAGATGCAACCAACTGTAGAACTTGGCCTTTCCTATTTATGAATCTACATTTTTCATTATTGCTTACCTGTTCTATTATCCATTCTGTTACAGTTAATGTCTTCCCTTATCACTTGCTCTGCTCTTGGAAAAATAGAAACTAGACAATTAACTGCCCTAATCACTCTCTTTATTGAATTAAGCACTTCAGGACTTAAAATAGTCATTGAAATTTCCATAATCTGTTAGATTCATCTCTGTCTAAATTATGTTATATTTAATAACTGATATGTCTTCTACACAGTTTTGTATATATTTACAGAAATGGGACAGAAAAACCCTCTCTAGCAGTGCTGGTCCTCCAGATTATTCTCCAGCTGTCCCCCATCATCCATAGCACTTCCCATGCACTAATGAAAAACAGTAACACAAAGTTCAATCTGCAGGAGGAAAAACCCCACTGCCTATGAATAAAAAAAGCCTCTTTTATCCTTTTTTTTCCTATTTTTCGTTTTTTTTCTTTTGGCAGGCCACTCAGACAAGTCAAAATATTTTAGTCACCAATTCAAATTTTTGTTGAAATTCTGTTATAGTAAAAAGGAAATTTTAAAAACTACACTGATTCAATTATCTGACTATGCTTAGGCTTGAAAGAACTGAGTCCCCTAATAGTTACAAAAATTGTTCTTTCCACAAACAGTCATGTGGATAAGCTGCAATATTCATCTGTTTTCAACATGTGAACATTATACATGGAACAGGACTACATATGAAAATGGTAAATGTCAATGTAGTCTTGCTCACACAAACAAGTGTTAAGGTGGCCCTAAGGACTGATGTAGATATTCCGGTTTTATTTACCTCCAAAAATTTTTAGAACCTAAAAAGGATGAGAAAACTCAAAGCAAAGAGTTCCTCTTGGTTTTGAGCTCCTTCCAGTTAAAGCCAGGAACATCTCCTCTAGGCTACACCAGTCATCACAGCTCTAGGAGCAATAACAAGAGAAGATGAATGTATTCTTAGTTTGTACCAAATACCTACTTCTCAACAACCAAACTCTTGCTCACTTCTTGAAGACCAACGGTAGACTGAAGTACTTATGCTTTGTACCAATCTACGTAGCAGCTTGACAATTTGTTATTCAAAACCCAAAAAATACTCTTATTTATTCTGACGTTCTCTTCTACAAACATGAATGCAGTCAGATATGCTCTGTTACTTTTTAGTATGTGAAGAAACAAAGCAAATTATGTATAAAAACTCTGAATTCAAATGGTCACCCCATTTATACTAGCAATAAAGATACTAAGAGCCAACTTTCCTTGTTCAAAAATGAGTTAGCTGAGAGAACTGGAAAAACCTGTGAATGGGACCTTGACCCTTTCTGCTCCTTTGCAATACTGACTGGGGCATTCCTGTTCCTGAAAACCCCAAAAATAGAGCTGTTTTTTGGTTTTTTTAAGTTGTCACCATTTTTTTAAAGGACTAATGTATAAAGTCACCATTTCATATTCCAGACATGCATCATCAGTGTGTGTATTGACAGAGCAACCATTTCTCTGAGCAAGAAAATTTCAAGTAATCATACAGACGCTTTGTTTGAAGATGCAATAATGCAAGGACCAGTTTTGAAAATGTTGATCAAATCCATTTTTTGTCATTGGAAACTATGCCTGATAGAAGGCTAGCATTAAGAAATCACAGAATAGCAATTGAAATGTACTGACATTAACGTTATGGCAGCTTAGATCACTGGCATACCGGCAGTAGTCTAATTAAAGTATGAATGTAGTGCCACAGCAGTGTTTATTATGATAACCTGGACTTCTACAGCTTCAACCCATTAAAGCAATATGCAAAAGAAGCCAAGTAGATTTTCAAGAGAAAATGCAAGTTCATGTGTTCAAGGGAAGATTTAGGCCTTACATGGATGTCTGTGATACAGATCCCACACCTGTAACATCATAAAGATGCACAGATTTTAAAATTAGACTTCAAGATAAAATAGAAGATAAGGCAGTACAGTGAATGGTACAAATTATATGAGGTTATGCAGAGAGAGCCATTTCTCTTCTACATCTGCTTTCCTTCACTCCTCTTTCCTGAAGAAATGTGAAGCTCTCTGTCATTTAAGGCAACAACCATACACACTGACATGTGTTTTGCTTCCAAGAGCAGAACAGCTGCAGCCTACAGTTCTAGAATAATCTGTAGCATCAGTGTCAGGAAGGCCAAGTAAGAGTAATGAATAGGAAGCCTCCCAAAGGCCAGTTCTCAGATTTAGCTGGTGGGATATGCCTTATATTTCTCAACAGGGAGAACAAACAAACAAAAAAAAATTTTCTGTCTCCCAGGCACAAAACAACCCAGAAGACCGAATTTGAAGTCTAAATAACTGTCCTGTTCATATACTCTACATGTCTTAAGCCGATGCATTAAACTCTCCCCAGGGAGATGGATGAACTGTGGCATTTGTACTGAAATATATTTCCCAATTAGTTTTTCTAAAATTATCTTATCACTGCGGTTGGTAGAGCTTCCAAACTTTTTCACTTACCTTACATTTATACTTTTATCACAGGATGTTCAATATAACCAGATCTTCTTTAGGCTACACATACTTGAAAATATCTTTCAAATCACACAACTAAACAAGGATAAGCAACAAAAGAGAAGAGAGGGAGGAGAGGGAAGAAGAGAATGAATTTTAATTGTTTAAGAAAATATGACTCAAGGTTTGCGTTTTCCATTCAGAGATGCAATGTTAAACCAATAATTTGTTCAAAAGGCATTATACTTCTGTAGCAAAATACCAAACCAACAAAAACACAGTTACAAAAATCTGTGAAACAGGGACAAAATGATAAATTGTAAAACAAGCTCAATTAAGATTTTCTATGAAAGGGTGGAGTGAGAGGCATTGGTATTTTTTTAAAAACAGCATTTATTAGATCAGCAACTGAGTCATATAATTTCCAGGGGTAAATCTTTTTGAAGTTACTGACTTCAGTATTTGAAAGTATGTATAGCTTTATTTTACAGAAAAATATTCTTTGTACTTTCAGTGCTTCTACTTTCTGATTTATTTCAAATGAACACATCAATTTTTCAGAATATATATTCTCAAACATAAACTTTGAAAATGTATTTAACAAGTATGTGTTACTGATGACAGCTCAATTAAGCTTCCACAGGACTGCAGGATTACTGACACAGTTAAAGCAAAAAGGTCAAATTGGAGAGTGCTCTCTGATCCAAAGAGACTTAAGCCCATAAAAATATGTGTATTTTTAATTTTTAAAATGTCTATTTGCTTTGGTGTATCTTTATCTATGCAAGCTTACAGCTAGCAGGATTTTTTATTTATTTTTATTTAATTTTCACCTTTTGCTGTAGTGACTTCTCTAAGTTTTCAATCTTCCTTTCAGCTATTTTAAGCTTCTTTAGCTCCTCTGACTCTCTGAAAGAGCTCTTTGGGGACAGAGACCTTGAACATTTCACAGGTGGTTCCTGGAGAATAAAACAAGGACATGGTTGAACTAGTTGGAACACCGGATTATGAAAGACATGCAGAATTAAAGAAGAAGTAATTTTGAATACTAATAATGCATTATAAAAAAAAAAAAATCTGCATGGAATACCAGAGAAATAACAAGCAGAATTACCACAGCGCTACCACTAAAGGTTTCTCTGTGACTCGTTAATGAGAATATTCATTTACATTTACATTGTTTCTTTCAGAATAATGATGTCCCATTAGGGAAGACTAAAGGGTTATAGACTCAGAAATGCAAGAAACCTCATTACAAAGGAGGGGATAGAGGCTGGTCTAATTGCTCTATAAGGGTCCAAGGTTACACTTGATAGGACAACCAGAAACAAGAGGGAAAGGATTTTTTTTCCCTTTGAAATAGTTTAACACACTGTGAAGTTGAAGGAACAATATGCTTGAGGAATATAAATACAACAGACAGTAGATCTTATACCATAATGACCATATGGTCATTAACTATAATGTGACTAACTAGAGACAAGAATATGTGTTTATATTATGTACAGCTTCATATAGCAATCTGGAGAAAGAGTATGTGAAAGTAACACTTAAACTGGGCAGCTTTCTTGTTCATTCTATGTCATATGTCCTTATGGCAGAGAAAGAAAGGCCTCATAAAATTAGACTTTCAGATTTTTGGAATAACTTTGGTTAAGAACAGTGAAATACTAGCACACACTTAATGCCAGTAAGGTAAAAAAATACTGTTGCTCCAACTCTTAAAGTCAAACAGAAACTTAAGGTAAATTATTCTTGTTTCATGATGCCACTTTCTCTGGGAAAAATAAAAGGAATAAATTCTTCTTCAATACTGTATGTGTCAATATTTTCACTAGTCAATTAAATTAACTTGTTCTTGAAGAGTATCTTAATTAGCAACTGACATTTTTTTGACGACTACCTTCCTGTTTTAAATATTTTCAAGACATCATATATCACAATTTCATCTTAAAATAGCACGTGTTTCCAAAAAGGAGAAAAAATAATATATCATGAAATATCAGAGAAAATAGTATCTCATATTTATAATGTTTATATTTATGAATGTAAAACATATTTCAAATGTGTTTTTTTCATTTGATTTCAGGATTCTTTTGCTTACGACACATACCTGAAAGAGATGTAAAAAAGTCCAACAAACAACCAAGTAAAATTATTTTTTAAAAAAACAATGTTACACCTTCACAAACAAACCTCCAACCAAAACCAAAACAAACCAAACAAAAAAAAGCAAAAAACAACCCAAAACAAAAAGTACCCAACAACCAATTAAAAACGAACCCAAACCAGAAGCTCTACATACCCCCAAAAAACCCTACAACCAAGGGAAGAAAAAAAAAAAAAGAAAGAAAAAAACACCAAAAAAGTGTAAAAAAACACCTCAAAACCAAAAAACAAAGCCCCACCCTAAATGAAACCAACTCACCTGCACAAATCCATCTGGAAACATGTGGAAAGAATTTTAGTACATTTAAAGTCTGAAAAATCTGAATATCAAAAAATGCAATCATCTTCAAAGTCCTAGATTTTGTGAATAAAACAAAGAGCTTTAAAAAAAACCAAACAAAACAAAACAAAACCCAACCCTCCTATCTTCTACATTCCTGAATCATGATATGACCGTACTATGCATTATTTTTCAAGAATTGTTTTCTAGGTAAACTTTGTGCTTGTATGGAGAAAATCTGGAATATACATAGTTTGTCTGAAATTGGAAATTGAAGGTCAAAGCACTCTGCTTGCTGCCAAAGTGAAGGACAACAAAGAAAAAGGAGTGGACCATCCAGCACCAGTCTGTCAAGAATAAATAGACAGAAAAAAGCAAGAAGGAACAGAGAAGAGAGAAAAAAAATACAGAAAAAGATAAAATTGTCTTGCTAGTCTAGTCACAGCTGATCATCAGATACAAGGAGTACATAAGAAGTTATTTGATATATGTATGTATGTATAGATAGATAGATAGATAGATCTATTATACCACATACAGAGTTTATATATAGCTACCTGTGATTGTGCTAGAGCCAAGGTATGTCAAAAAACAGAGAAAACTTTTAACCACTTATGGATATGGAAATGATTCCCTGTGACAATGGATGGGCTTGGTGATACGTATTTAGAACATTCTATTGCTTTCACCATTTTAGTGATCAGACTAAAGGTCTGTGGAAAAAGGGTACCAGATCTCGGCTTTACATTGCACGTAGGTAGTTTGAACATAATCTTTGCTAAGGAGGTAAACAATTCTATCATGAAAAAAGAAACTGTGTAGTAGAATACACTGTAAGTGGATTGCCTGGGGCTGCTGCAAAACTCAGTTTGAAAGATGGCACCTGTAATACCCTTCTCACAGGTGCAAACTTTACTGCTCTGGCTGCCGTCAAATATAAACATTTAATTCTTAATTTAGTCATCAAATCGACAAAAAAAATTGACATATCTACATTAAATAGATACTGGAATGTATAGAATGTTTCAAATTGTAGTGTTTCAAATATTTTCTACATATTTAGGAGTAAAAAAACCCTCCAATTTTATCAGTGAAGAATGTTAATCCAAGTCAGTAAAGGAATCCAGACCAGAAGATTTTTAATTGAATTATCCTAAAACATTTTTACTGAAGACTAAAGCCAAGAGTAGAAAACCAGAAATAAATAGAGTTTCTAATACATAATAAATACAAACTTTGTGACAGAAGATTTAGCATAAAGAAATATCAGGTAAGTGGATGGGACACACATTAACTGATAACAGAGGTACACAAGCAGAAAAAGAAAATATGCCTATTTCTAAACAACCTTCTGTTACCTATAAACAACCTTCTGCACCATGAAAGAAACCATGGGACAAAACTGCAAATATCCACATGCTTGAATTCAACAGGCTTCTCGCTGTACAAAGTGCCAAAACAAGCCAAATAAAACAAACAAAACCCCAAAACAACAACAACAAAAAAAAAAACACCCAACAAAAGAACTCCAAAAAAACCAAACCAAAGTAGACAAGTCCAAACTCTTCCTGAAATGTTTTAAGAGTCTTTTTTCTGCACAGGCATGATATCAATGACTGCCAGGATACAGCCCTGAGGACAGCAGAAAAAAATCCTAATGTATTTATCAGTTGAAGAAACAAAAACATGGTTGAGGCTGAGCCCAAGACTAACCAGATATAGGTGGGCTTTTAGGGAAGAAAAATTCTTGATTCACTATGTTTCAACAGGAACTTTACCAGTACAGCAAGTTAACACATTTTTCAGTATCTTGACACTACAGACTTAGATGAATGATATAGAATGGATACGAATAAAAGGCAATTCCAATTCCCATGCATCATACCATGGGAAAAAGAGCTTAGCTACAAGAAAATTCTACTGAATTAGCCAGCAGACATATGAATGTCAGTTTAATCAGCTAACAGAAATAATATATTGCTCACAAAGTTACAAAGTTTAAGCTCCAAAAAGACTTCTAGGATGGTCAAGCCACTGACCCCTAAGTCTTCATACACAACAGTACTCAGCTGTACCACTTTTCACATAAACTGGACTATGATGGTTACAATTGCCTCTCAACACACACTTAATAATACAAAACAGGACATCACAACCACATTTAACAAAGCTTTTAAGCACCTCTCAAAGAATAAGTTGTTTCTATTACTCTGACAACTGTTGGCAAGGTGTGTGGATTTCTGCAATTCACAAAGAAACCAACAGGCTCTATAAATGTATATATGCTGTTGCATATAAACAAACACATAGTATACAGAAGAATGGGCCAGACATCCCAATTTATCACAGTAGTGCCGAGTTTCTATTTGTACAAGGCTCTTCTTTTTAACACCTTTCCAACTATTCCTTCTTTCAAAACTTTCAAAACCTTTTCAGAGCAGTAAGTCATCAAAGCAGTGTTATTCTGATCAGAAGTGATTCCATGCTTATTTGTTCTTTGTATCCTGGGAATATCTATATCAGGGGGAACGAAAGGCAGAAAAACAGACTTTGTTAAGTCAAAAGGACCATCTTTTTAAAACAAACATTGAATATCCAACATACTCTTCCTGTCAAATCATATGCTAATAACTTCTGACCATAATAATTTTGTCAAAAAAGGCTGAAAAACAAGGGAATGAGAAGATATTTTACTGCAAGGGGAAAAGGGTAAAGTACTACCACAGCAATACTACCTCCTCTACTTTAGAAAGTCTGGAATATTTCCACAATTTCACTTACTGTGTTGCCTAAATACAAAGGGTTTGTAGTTCATCAACTGAGCTCCCAAAAGATTTAATAGAGGCTTGTGTGCACTTGTGAAAAAGTGGACATATCAAACAGCCTTGACTATTGAAAGAGCATGTCTGTTGCCTTCACTGTGGCGTGGCGACCTGGTTCAGGAACGGCACAGCGGCCACATTCAGGATGCTTGGGCCACAAGCTCACAGACACCAGTGTGATGGACGGCAAATGGCGTTTATTAGTAGGTCGCATGGGGTTAAATACCTTAGGTTTACTGCAGCACTTCCTTCTGCTTGCGTCGTAAACCCGGTGCTGGTGGCTAACTAGGGGGGTTTAGTAACTTTAGTTGTTGAGGGAAGATGTTCTGTCTGCTTGTACAACGCAATATCTTCCAATCACCTTTTCCTAATCATCCACACATGACTCATATCTACATATCAAAACAGGAAGAGATTTTCTACAATAGGCTTTAAAATCTGTATTCAGTTTTACTCCAGGCAGTGTAATTGCCTTATTTTGACACAGTTCATGACAAACACAGCACTCTCATTTACTTTCCCCTGAGGAAACAGAAAAAGACACTGTGAGGGCCTAACCTAGGCAAAGGGTCAAATACCCACTCAACTGCTCTCCCACTTTCATTCCTCACTTGGACAGAAGGAGGAAACACGATAATAAAATCAGAGGGTTTACCACTCAGCATCATGGGCTGACTCGACTTGAAGAAAATCAATTTAAGTTATTGCCACTTGAAATATATTAAGGTTGTAAGAAATTAGGAAAAAAAAAATCAACAACACCTTCCCTACCCAGAAGGCGCTCCCAACTTCCTAGGCACAACTTCATTCTATCACTCCTGACTTTTTTACCACCTGCTGAACCATGCAGGCAGAAGGTTTACAATTAATGTATAACAGTTCCTATAGGGCCATTCTTTCCTCCTTACACTTTTCTCCTACTCCAGCACAGGGCTTCCACAGGCTGAAGTCCTTCAGGATAAACCTCTTCCAGAGAGGGTCTTCCATGGACCACAGTTCATGTAAGAGAGGAACCTGTTCTAGCATTGACTGCCCTCCACAAGCTGTGGTTCCATAAGCAAATACCCACTTGCTCTGGGCTCCTCCACAAGCTGTTTTATTGGCATCTGCTCCACAGTGATCCTCTCCCTGTGCTGCAGAGAAATAACCTGTTTCCAGCATGTAAAGCAACTCCTCTGTCTCCTTCCTCTCCTTCATGTTTGCCAGGCTGTTTCTCACCTTCTATTCTTCACTCTACACTGCCTGTGTAGCATTTTGTTTTTTCTTAAGCACATTTTCACAGAAATGCCTACCACATGCTCCTGAAGAAATATTCTAAAGTGTATCTTTTCCCAAAACTAATGTACAGTACAGGTCGTTAAGAAAGAACAAGCCACACATTTTTCAAAGAAAATGTTATGAGATACCATATTTGGATAAACTAGAAGATTTCTCAGTAAGTGGACATGATGGTCCACCCTTGTACGTTATTTTCACCATTCAGAATCACATTCACCCTTGCAATCTTGTTGAAGAGATCTCTTCTAAGTTTCCCATACTTTATACAATCACAATAAAAATAAATGAAGAAGAGTCTGAACATACTGAAAAGCATCATTATTTCAGCTAATTTAATAGATCCATTTAAATAATATAATTATTTACAGAAGTCATTAATTTACTGTATCTTATAGTTGTTATTATTATTTAATGCCTAAATCAAACAGTGAGACTCCATGAAAGAGGCAATCCAGCACTATACAAAGTTGAGAGTATAAACTTCAAAGCACATTGTTGTCATTCTTCCTGAAAAAAAATACTATATCCCACTCTAAAAGTCAAGAATTTGGAAAAAAAAATTCTTTTTCATTAAAAAAAATATAATAATAACCATTTATATTTCTCTCACTTTCCTTACAGCAAAATATGGTTATTCTGACACACACCACAAAAATCTGATAAATATTCATTTTAGCAAACCTACAAAGAATTTATCCTTCAAACAGTTCATTTAATTAAGAATCCCTTATTCAGTATTTAATAAGGTAAAACCTTCTACTCCCAACAGCTATTTTAACAAGTCTTTGGCAGATAACACAGGAACTATTCAAACAAGCTTCCAGAATTATAAGCAGCGTCAACAGATATTAAAATTATTATCTGGACCCTTGAGCAAAAACGTTTGGCTTCACCCGCCTGACTTACACACCAATACACCAGACAATAAAACTACCCTACCTCATGCTTTCTTCCAGTCCTTATATTGTTGCTTTCCAGAGTATCTGGAGTGTACAAATTATGCTCTGCTAGCTTAAGATCTGCTTTTTTCATTTTTTTCTGTAAACCTCCATTTCAGATTCTTACACTGTAACTCTAGTTCACTTAAAGAAGGCTGTTGAAATACCTAGAAAATGTACAGGTATATTACATTTGTAACAACGCATCAGAAGCATAGCACACCACTCACATAAAACTGCCTAGAGAAACATTAACAACATTACAGAAACATGTAAAAGCTGCAAATAATTCTGCTTTCATAAACAGCTCATGAATTCATTATCAAAACCAGGTATCACAATATTAAGGAACCATTTTCAGACCACCACATTTTCTAAATCCAAATTCATGTTCTTAACAATGGTTGTTTTACACAGACATTTCTTCTATTAGATGGTATTTTGTATGTCACATGCTATTAAATTTCTTGAAAAAATATTCCACCTTCTGTACTTGTTTCTGGTGAAACTTCAAGTTTTAAGTACCACAGGCCTAACAAAAAACCAAAAAAAACATTAACTGCATATTCTGTAACTAAACATATTTTTAGTTAAGAACTGCCTCAGAAAAGCACGTTTTTACTGTAAATCTACAACTTGCAACCATTATGTCCTTAAACTCAGACAGTACAAGTGTCACTGTCAAACTGAAGACTTACAGAAAAAAAAGATTCTAGGTCACAGTGTTACTCAAGGTTGGTACTTTATTTTGTTAAACTGTTGAATTCCAGGACTTTTCCTAGCTATCAATCCATGTGCAGCAATTCCTTGGCACAATACAAGGATGCCACACACCAACCAACTTGGCCTAGTTACCAACCCTGTTCAGAGAGGACACATTTCACTGGTGGCAGCTACTGTAAGTTATACCCCCGATATCCAGCAGCAGACACATGTATGCATGGCCAAGAGTGGTCAAGACCAAGACAATGGACTCTTTGTCAAATGAGTTTTCATTACCTGCCTGTGATCATACCCCACTCTGTAACAACCACTGGGTAAAACCTTTTTTGCTTAGTGTAAGCAGCAGCAACATGCCTATTGAGTCACCTTATGGCAATCACAAAGTGAAATGCTTTAGCTTAAAACTCCTCAGTGCCATAAGGCTGGGGAAAGACATTCATCTCCAAATATCTTTGCAGATAAAGGTGTTGCAATTCCCGCATGGTCAATGCAACCAGGTAGCTGCAGGTTAGCAACACAGTGCCACTGGTGTAAAAGGAATGATGTAAACTGTCTCCCTAAGTGATTGCATAAGTAAAAGGGATGATTAATTTAAAAATTCAGTGGAAGAGGCTTGAGCTGACCTTGTACTGCATTGGTCAGGGGAAACTCATGAAACTCTACTGCCAGTGGTGTTCTGACAGCAATGATGAGCAGCTGGCAAGCAGTAAATCTTTAATCAACAAACTACATCCAGAAGACACATTCTTAAAACTAACTAGAAGTTTTATTTTATGCCTTATTAACAATGTCCTGACAACATCACTTTCTTGCAACTGTTCAAGCATATTCTTAAGAGAAATAGTCATTTCAATACAGAAGAAAAGATTTGGTACAATTATCACTTGGCACTACCATCTCAAACCCTGGCATTCCCCACGTAAAACAAGTCAGGTATGCTGACAAAAATTAGAAAAAGCAGTGTAAAAAAAGGTTAAGTCAATAAATGTCCATATTCATGCCAATCAAGAAATGAGGTGGTCAAAAGGTGTTTAAAATCAATCAAGCAAACACATTAGTAAGCCTAATATTTGTCAGAAACGGACAAATGGGCATACCCGTTTTATTTATGCAGAATATGCTTTTCATAAAGCCTAAGATGAACTCACAATTTCAACAAATAAATTACAAATTAAAGATACTGAGCACTTGTTTTAGAAAAAACACAACCCTTCAGACAGTAAGTATAAGAAATTTGTCAGAGTAAAAGTTGACCATGCTTTTGCTGACTGTTCCTTAAATACATTCTGTTCTGCATTTTGCATGGTTTAGGCCACATGTATTTGCAAACAGATGTCATTACCACCTATGATCAGTCAAAGGCCTGTTTAGAACCATTTGCCTCATTAATACACAGGGAAAAAAAAAAAAGGAAAACAGGAAAATGAGGAGTAGACAAGCCATGCAATCAAAAGTATGCTTTAAAGAAAATTGGACTCCATGTTTGTTTGAACAAAAACTGAGCACTACATAAAAGGAAAAAAAATCCAACAAAACCTAGCAGCCAGAAACACTGTCAGTAGATAAGGGAAATGTAGTTATACTCAGGTTCTGGAATGGATTTTATTACTTGAACTACATTCTTTCATTTTGCAAAAGAGAAATACACCTACCAACTTGACACACACATCTTACTGAGTTCTCAGCTGCATGTTAAAAAGAGCTCCATGTGGAACACAAGTTTTAGAACTATATTAGTAACTCAAAAAGAGTCAACAACTTCAATCTGTTGCAACAATTTAAATTCAGATTACTGTTACTTTAAAAACTCCACCAGTTAAGTGCTCATAGAACTATTTAAGTTTAAAGGGAACTTTAATATCCTCGAGTCCGGTCCCTGCTGCTGACTTTTAAGCCATAATAAAAATACAAAAAATTCACTAATGATTAACTTCTTATTGTATCACTATTATTTTTTCTTGTTTAAAAAATGAAATACTGAGCACTTTAAAAACATAACTCCATTTGAAGAATCACAGAATACATCAAAATCTGCGCCTCTAAGTCGTGCAAGTTCTGTTGTTGACTTCAACGGGACCAATATATGAACAGTATTACTCTTAATTTGTTTTGAGGTTATTTCCCTACATTTTTCTTCCAAAAGAGATCCCTAGAAATTGCCATGTGTGCTACTTATTACAAACAGTACTGAAATACACAGTTTCTAATAAAACCCTTACAGTCTCTGTCCACATGGCCATACAGACATATTTCTTGGAAAATTAAATCAAACAAATCAAGTCTTAGATCTTAACTTACATCTCCAAAATGCCTATGTTTTTACCTCAAAATACTCAGTACATTACTTTCACCGAAACATACTTACCTACTGAATTTGGGTCTACAATATCCTGAAAACCTGTGAATTTTTTTAAGTACACCTTTTTTTAAGTATACTGAAACTGACATTTTTTCAGTTTCAGAAATTTTAAAAACCCAGATGTAATTGATGAGATCAATTTAAAAACAAAGGTCTTGCTTATCAATGGACTCCATTTCAAAATTAGTTTGATATAATTTTCTGTTAAACTTAACATATCCTTGAATAATTGAGAAATATTATTTTAATTTTCCTAGACTAAAGACTTCATTTATTCAAATATCAAGAGAATGTTTCTGGTCTTTTGTTTCATATACATGTCAATTTAATTTTATACTTTCAGACTTCTTTGCTCTAAGTATGTTTGGTTAAGAACAAAAAAAAATTATTAAATCCAAATTATTTAGTGAAAAGATTTGGCACCTATGAGAACTTTAATCAACTTCCTCTGTATAAAAACATGACTCTATGAATTAACCAGAGTTGAAAGAACTGTGCATGAAAACAGAACAGCATTTTTACAAGGGCATGTAGTGACAGGATGAGGCACAATGCCTTCAAACTTAAAGAGGGGAGATTTGAATCCAATATTATGATGGAATTCTTTACTGTGAGGGTGGTGAGGCACCAGAACAGGCAGCCCAGAGAAGCTGTGGATGCCCATCCCTGGCAGTATTCAAGGCCAGGCTGCATGGGGATCTATGCAACCTGGTCTAGGGGGAGGTGTCCCTGCCCACAGCCATGGAGCTGGAGGGTTGTGAAACTAGATTATCTTTAGGTTCCCTGCAAGACAGGCCACTTTATGATTCTGTGAAATGCAATTCCCACAGATTCTCAAAGAGAGAAATGTGACCTTTTCTTGGCTTTTCACTTTTTAACATCTAAAACCTCATTTGTAATCTAAGAACTAAGGGAAGTATTACAAATAGTAAGGCCAAAATAGCAAAGAATTTGGACTATATTGGAACAGATTTTAAAATTCTAACACAATCAGGGAAAAAAAAAAGCAGAATATTGAGTTTCAAGACTACATAAATCATCCATGGTCTGTATGAAGGATGGAGTCCAGTTTCATAGTAAAGATCAGAAATCTGCAATCCAGAAAATTGCAGTCTGAGAGGCAGCATCAGGTTCTTCAACAGCTTCTGCATGAGAATTATCATTATAGATTTTTCATATTATGAGCTGAAATAGTAACTCACAGAGTTACTCAACAGAGAATTCCATGAAGTTCACTTCCTAAAGTCTATTCTGAATCCTATGTCTAAAATTTCTATGAGACAATCATTTCAGCATACACATAATGGGGATCTTCTTCACAGTCTATCCATCTATATGCTGCATGCAGCATATAAAAAGCTTTCTCTCAGGTTTAAGCATCTTAGATTAGAGTCCGACTGTATTACAAGGTCTGTCTTAACAGAGTAATGGTTTCCTCTTTCACACAGCAAAATCAGTTTACATCACATGCTATTTTACAAAAGATCATGTGTCTATTGTTATACTGAAACTTACCTTACAGGCAAAATATATATCCCAAATAAATGTCAGAATTTGCATTTATGTTTTAAACAACAAATATAATAAAGAAAATATTCTGTCAAGCAGATATCTCACTCCTCTTACATGCCTTTTCACAGTGAGACTCTGCTGATGGGTTTTCTGGATGCATTAATCAAGCTGCAGTGTAAACACTGCCTTTGCCACAAACCTGCAGTACATGAAGAACCATTCACTGTACTTATGGAAGGGAATACAATACCACTGTCACCTATCAAAAGTACTACAAACAATATGGAAAAATACAGTTATGTTCCATCATATTTCTCTTCTGCATGACTTTTCAACACTGGCAAAAGAGAGCAGGTGCCACAGGAATGGATATCTAAGAGCTTCAGGACTAATTACACAGCCTAATGTGTAATGTCCTAATCTGTGCTTGTGCTCAGCTTTCTCAGCACAAAGCTGTGCTAACACTAAATGCACTGTACCAACACTGTGGGCTAGGAGAGGACAAAAAGAGCCTGGACAGTCCTGTGAGGTAGACGCAAGCTCAACTCTGCTTCAAAGAAGTCAGAAGGCAGACTATGGTTTAGTAAAAGCTAAAGCCTCCACAACAGAGCAGAGTTTAGACATACCAGACCAGAGAACAGGTGTACAAGATTACCAGAATATCCAAGTTAAGAAAACAGTAATTTTGACCTACAGCACCCAACTAGACTACTCATTCATAGAAGTTTTCTTCAGTCAAAACTCCTTGAATCCAGTACCATATGCCCAGCAAAGCCATGATGACTGAAATATTCAGAAGGAGTTTCTGTTACTCTGAGTTAGACAGCTACGAAGCTAAGTCACAGTCAGTGCTCACTACAGCATCCTTTCCAAACTCTGTT